>NC_048307.1:12445790-12735648 GCF_013100865.1 Trachemys scripta elegans | reverse complement strand
GGCTGCCCAGCAAACCGGAAAGCTGGTAGCGCTCGGGCAGCCCTTTTCGCGTGGCTGGGAGGGAGGAGGGGGAGTTAGGGCGGGGACTTTGGGGAAGGGGCGGGGAAAGGGTGGAGTTGGGGCGGGGCCGGGGTGGGGGCGGGCGGGGAAGGGGCGGGGCTGGGGCCCGTGGAGTGTCCTCTTTTTTTATTTTTTAAATATGGTAACCCTAACATATATCCTGAGTGCATTGACCTCACACAGGGGTGTGTGTGTGGGGGGATCCCATTCTGCTCACCTAAAAATGCAAGACACATAGCGGCTAGCAGCATGTGCCCACATGCCGCCCCCATGAAACTAGGGTTCTCCCCCCAGGGAGTTATGCTACATGCAGAGTGTCCCTGGGAGTCATTAGCAAACATGATTCTTTACCAAACATGAACGGGAATCTGCCCCCCAGCACAGCCAACTCTGCAGACATACTTACGAAATTAGACACGGTGGAGGTGAGGCAGTGTCTTTTGTTGAACCAACTTATCGTGGTGACAGAGACAAGCTTTAGCACTACAAGCGCTCTTCTTCAGGTCTGGGGAAAGTAGCAAGAGTGTCACAGCTAAATAGAAGATTGAACAGATAGTTTAGAGTAGTTAGCAAAAAAAAAAAAGTTCAGATGTGTCAAAATGTCGACATTTTTGGAATAAAACATTTAGATGTTTCCTTTCAAAACAACTTTTAATTTGCATTTTCTTAAATTTTATAATGTACAATAGAATAGAATACAATATAGTAGAATATAAACTCAAAAAATCAAAATGAAACATTTGGATGGAGTCAAAACATTTTTTTTTAAATATTTTCTTTCATGGAGAATTTTGCTATTTTCAGTTTTCATTCCAAATCAGACCAAAAAGAAATTAAAAAAAACTTGAAATCCTGCATGAAATGGAATTTCTGTTCTTTTCACAGCTCTAGCAATACGCCTTTAAGTGAGTCACAATCGCTATACGAATTGTTATACATTTTGTAACAACAGGTCTGTTTGTATCTATCTTTCTCTTATTCCTCCACTTTGTTTATTAACTGATCCCCATTCTTTAGGGGTCTGTTTGGTTTTTATTCTCGTTCTTCTTAAGAACAAAACCAGACTTTTAGCTTCCTGTAGACCTGAGAATATTCTCTTGTGGCACTGAGCTCAAACATCCAGCTAATAGTCTATACCAGTCTATAGACTATACCAGAACTATCCTTTTAATGACTATACTTCAGCTACCTGACATGGAACATTTCCCCCCCTTTCTAACTACCCAGCATTGTTTCTGAATCAAGAATAGACATCAGTGATTCCTAGATTTTCCCTGACTAAATTAAGAGAAGTGCAAAGAGTAAACAAAGTGTGTAAACACTGAGGATTTATGAATATCTCATTTTTAATGTTCAAGAGTATGTAAAAGTATGAGTTTGTTTAAAATACATGGGGCCAGATTTCCTAGTCTGAATGCCACCGAGTTGGAGATTGGGCTGACGCGTGTGTGGTTTTCCCCACACAGAAGAGAATTGTGCTCCTACTAGACCAACGGAATTTAGTGCTGAACTCATGCATATGCCAGTCAGATTAGTGCTATAAACAAATACACCAGCATAAGCTTTAGGTATGAAGAGGAAATGAGGGGTTTCTTAATGCGCTCTCTACATTGATGATACTAAAACCCTGCCTCTCTTCCAGCTAGCAGAAAAATACGGGCCAGTGTTCACCCTCCACTTTGGGTCCCAGAAAGCTGTAGTCCTCACTGGATACGAAGCCGTGAAGGAGGCGCTCGTGAACTTCACAGATGAATTTGTAGACCGACCCCCCATCCCAATATTTGAACAAATCCAGCATGGAAATGGTACTAGCCCTTGGAGATGTGAGAGTTTCAAAAGGGCTCAGCTAGGCCAAGGCCACCATGGCCTGAGAACTTTTGGAAGTCCTGCCCCGAGTCTGTATTTTAGCTAAACTGACCCCAAAATTCTGCTTCTCCAGTGTGCAGCTCTTGTCATTAGCGACAATTACTTTGGCAAACAACTTCGTGACCAGTTAACATCCTGAATTTTAAAAGATGAGGGCAGAATTTTAAAGGCACAATGACAACTATGTGACTGCAAAAAGAAGAACAGGAGTACTTGTGGCACCTTAGAGACTAACAAATTTATTAGAGCATAAGATGCATCCGAAGAAGTGGGCTGTAGTCCACGAAAGCTTATGCTCTAATAAATTTGTTAGTCTCTAAGGTGCCACAAGTACTCCTGTTCTTCTTTTTGCGGATACAGACTAACACGGCTGTTACTCTGAAAACTATGTGACTAATTCCCATAAGCAGCCAATGTGAGTTAGGTGCCTCACTGCAATTAATGCATTTTACCTGAGGTATCAGTTCATGAAAGATGAACCATACTGGATTTGGCGCTCCGTATTTTACCTCTCTTGCCAGTCGGTGCTGCCATTTTGGATGTATTCATTCCAGAAAGTCCTGCCTCCAAAAATGGCCCTTTGTAGAACAATATATCACAGGTTCAGATAACGGTTATGAGCCAAATCTGTGATCCCTTCCCTCAAACAGCTCCATCCAAGGCAGTTCCTCCGTCCCCATATCCATGATTGGCTTAGAAAACATTTTACCTGGATCCTCCTCTTATTTCTTCCACTCTCTAGCTCAAAGCTTAACTAGGCGCTCCAGCATCAGCTATCACACAGTGCTCCTTGATTACCACGTGTGATAGAGCCCCCCCAGTCACACTCTGAGAGCTGATCTCAGGGCTACAAACTGACAAATCAATGGAAGGAGGAAAAGAATTGGCCAGAGTTAGGGTGACCATATGTCCCGATTTTATAGGGACAGTCCCGATTTTTGGGTCTTTTTCTTATATAGGCTCCTATTACTCCCCACTCCCTGTCCCGATTTTTCACACTTGCTGTCTGGTCACCCTTGCCAGAGTCAGTATATCTGTAACATTGATATAATGGGGGCAGTAGAAAATCTTTCACATTTAGCTCCTAGGTCAATTCTAATCCAGATCAGCAGCTATGACGAGCGACTGACTTTTAGTTGATCTGGGTGAAATGAGTTTGGTGGACTCAGCTTCATTCTCAGAGGGATACTGTCCACATCATACAAGCAAATACCAACAACAGTACTAAATAACAGACTTGTTGGTAGCTTCAGCAGAGATGCCAAGGATTGACTAAGGGCTTGGAGACTCTGTTATCCCTTGACCACTAGAGGTCATGTCAGATTTAGGGCACAGCCTGAAACTTTTGCCTCTGCTACCCTTGCGGCACCAGTTGAATGGACCATAGAGGATTTGGGTCTTCAAGGCTGTTAATCTGGCACATTATATCAGCACTAAAGTCACACAGAAAATGTATTAAAAAATGGAGTGCTCTAAATGCCTGGTTGCCTCCCACATGAGTGTGATGGCAAAAACTGAACTGTGAGGAAAACTATTTCCATGAAGTAAAGGATGGCTGGGATTGGTGGACGGAATTAGGAGGAGGACATAGCAATGAATGGCAAAGTCTGAACTGGGAGGAAAACTATTTCCAGGAAGTAAAAGATGGCTGGGATTGATGGACGGAGCTAGGAGGAGGACATAGAAATGAATGGCAAATGGGATAATGGAACAGCAAGGAGAAATGGAGGGAGAGAAACTGTGGAGATATTCTCATATTCTTTTAAGTAGAGTTAGGATCCCCTTGAGTTCTACGTTCTCAGCAATCACATATACCTTACATATACCTCAGGTGTATTCTTTTCTAATGGAGAGCTGTGGAGAACGACACGAAGATTCACTGTGTCAACCATGCGCAATCTTGGAATGGGGAAAAAGCTGATAGAGGAAAAAATTCTTGAAGAGCTTCATTTACTTATTGAGACAATCAAATCTTCCAGAGGTGAGCTGGTGAATATTAAGGTTAAATATCGCATTGCTCAGACTTTTCAAGCACCGTTGTAAACACAAGTCAGTGGTGAGGCTGTGGCATGAGAGTTATGTTTATCCTTTTGTTTGTTCTTATTACAGGTGAGCCATTTAGCCTCAAGTCATTTAACGCTGCTCCAACCAACATCACCTTTCTTATGCTGTTTGGGGACCGGTTTGACTACAAAGACCCAACCTTTGTCACTCTGTTAAGACTCATAGATGAAGTTATGGTTCTTCTTGGATCTCCATTCTTGCATGTAAGTAACTCTTCCAGTGTATTTTGAGTCATACAGGCTCCATGACCCAGCGCAGCAGATCTCAGGCTGTAAGAACTAGCACATCCCATCTAAAAATCAATAGTACTCAGGGTGCTGCCTTCATAATTATAATCAGTGTCATTAAAACGGAGTCTGAACCTCAGACCATATTTGAAACCAAGCTGTATAGTATGTAATTGCAACCCGCCTACCACCATTTACAAATCATTGGTCTAACAGACTGAACAAAGGGGCTGTGAGTTAGGAATAACCCTGTTGTGAAGGGTTGGATTCACTCTGCAAGCTTCCCCAACTCTCCAGCCAATGTGCTTCAACCATGACATGGGAGGTAAGAACCCTTCTAGCCCCAAAAATGGAGTTCAGGCTCTGTGCCCTCTTCGCCTCAAAGCTGAGACTACCAGTGAGCATGAGAAATAGCATCAGCTGTATTCATAGATTTTGTAACATGTCCATTGTGTGGTGACTATTTTCCACATCTATTAGTGACCTGTACTGAATTATACTTACTAAACGAAGGTTATCTACATTGCATCTGTAACAAGAAAAACTTGTTTGGGTGGAGGAAATCCACTGGTTGGTTTATAGGTCCCTAGACAGAGTCACAAATCCACAGTGTTCCTGAGTGTTGTAATTTGCATTTGGATCATTAATTCAATGGTGGGGGGAGGGGGGAGGATCACATTTCACCTGACAGCTCCTTCTGTTGTTCATGTGAGGATGGTCACATGCAGGGTTTATTCCAGCCAGTTCATGGCATGTATCACCCTAGGAAACGAAGGTGATAGTCGTGTCTTAGTATGAACTGGTACCACAGTATCTATTCGCACCAGCTAAAGTGATAGGTAATAGTGCAGAATGGAAGATATTGTGCTCATGAAACAGTTTACTAACACGCTAGTTTCAGGCAGCGATATATGAATAACTGGTGCCTGGGGCTACAACCTATTAGTTCTTGTTTTTATCAGCACAGACAAGAGCAACATCTTTGTGACCAGGCGGCTGATAGCCTCTATGATACACAGAATAGTCCCACTGAGAATTGCTGTCTGGTGTGGATCTGAGATGAGAATTATGCTATATGAATTTTAGCCCTGAACTGAATGTTGGTTCCCCCCGCAAATTTGAGACTTTATCTTTTTAATTTATTCTATTTGTTCTTAAATGTCATTTCATTGTACACGAAAGTGCAGCCTTTGCCTGCCTCGCTTGTATTTTCTAATCATAGTCCGGGTTCAGAGACTATGGCTGTGTTAAACATGCTTCATAGGAGTCAGCAAAGTACTTAATCATGTACCTAGCCCCACTGAAATCAAAGGACTAGATTTTGTGGCACAAAGTGGACTTAATGTGGCCAGAGGAGAATTTCCTTTGTGCAAGGGAACTCTCAGCTGGCATAGCCAACTCCTGCCCCAGCCCAACATAGGGGATACAGGGTCGGCATGTCCGGGACTCTTGGCGGGAGGGGCTTGGTGGAGCAGTGCACCCAATTCGTATCTAGCATACGGTTCCCAAGGGACCCTACACCTGTGGTGTAGGTTAGAGCTGCTTCCTTTAAGCTTTACCCTTGTGCTGAGAACCTGGCACCTCAGAATCAGAGAGACGCAACTGGCTCCCTTGTGGCTTCATCCCTGTGTTTTAGCAGAGCTCAGATGCTGTAGAAAATCTGCTCCAATGGGACCGCTCATGAACTTCTAGTTAGGCCTGTGCTTAAGAACCTTGCTGAATCAGGGCCTGAAAGCATAAGGCCCCGCCCTACATTCAAATGGGCTAGCTTCACCCAGGTGGAGTCCCAGTGACATCAGGAGTGCTGGTTATCATTACAAACCTCTACGGGACAATGTTACAGACCTGTAATGACAGGCCATCCCAGCACCCTTTGGCATGGCTCTTCCTGTATCTTGGCACTTTGGGTTTAACGCATCCATTCTTTTTCCTTACTAGTTTTTTAATTTCTACCCATTCCTTGGATTATTTCTCAAAACCCACAAGATTTTACTTAAAAAAATAGAAGATGTGCGCATCATTTTAAGGAATTACATCCAGATCAGCAGACAAGATCTCAGCGAGAACTCTCTGAGCTACGTTGATGCATTAGTGTTCAAACAGCACCAGGTACGTGACCGAGACAATTTAGTCTGTTTTCAACAAAAACACTTAACTAGCTCCTGATCTCAGCCACATCAACGTAACCTTCCTGAGGTCAATGCCGTTATCCAGATGGAACTGAAATCAAACTCCGTTCCCTTACTTTTGCCATAATTTATCTAGTGAATGTTTCACCAAAATTGGATGTGGAAACACGACCCCACTTTATAATCTATGATCAACTGTTTGTTCCTACAAGAAAATCAATAGGGTTTCATAAAGGATGAATCTGACGCTTTGTGTTAATAAAGAAACCAATCATTGATCTCATTGTTCTAAAAGGAATAAGGAAGTCAGTTGTTATATCACAGCTACATGTCCTGGCCCTGCATTTATTCCTTGCATCTGGCCACTGTGATTTCTAAGACAGATTGATCTCAGTGTAATATTAAAACAAAAAACATTTAGACTCTACATTTTTCTTCTTTCAAACAGAGCGGGGCCAGATATGTACACTGCACCTCCTAGCCATTCATATTGAGCTGGGTTCAAGGATCACTATGCTCCAACAGTCTGGCAGGGGAGAATGTTCACAAAAAATCTTTGCACACATTCCAACCAGGCAGGTAGAGTGGGAGGTATCTCTTGGAGGTTTGAAATCATTGAACTCGAATCTCCAGCTGCACACAGAAGGGAATAGGTATTTATTTCCAACCCCTGCAAAATGAACTGCAGGGGTGAGTTTGCGAATACCATCCAAAGCGGAGCTCAGCCCTGCTTCAGATTAGAGATGGACCCCGAACCAATCACTTGTATCAAAACCCCTCTAGCTTCTGGGGAAGTTCAGCTCTCCATGCAGATCTGCACTGGGTGGCTCAGATCCAACTCTGCCCTCGGTTCTGAAATCCTCCACTGGCTTCCCCTTGGCTCGCAAATCTATGAGAATGCCTGAAAATGCGATGGGCGAGGTGGGACTTCCCAAATCTTACTCAGTTGTAATTTTGCCTCAGTCAGAGTGAACAAGAGCACTTTCAACACTAACTGAAACTTGTGTGTTTAAAGGAGACAAACAAGAAAGACAGCCTGTTTCATGATGAAAACATAATAGCATCTGTACTTGACCTGGTCATGGCTGGAACTGAGACAACTGCCACAACCTTGCAATGGGCCATCCTACTGATGATGAAATATCCAGAGATCCAAAGTGAGCCGCTCTATGGTTTCACTCTTTGTCGGTGCCTTGTTTTAATAAGAAAGTCAGGTTAAGTATCTGATGTGTAGATGCCAATGCTGCTTTCGCCACAAAAGCTGCATCCCCTCTCTTTATTATTAGTTATTATTTGTATTGCGGTAGCATGTGGGAACCCCAATCACGGATCAGGACCCCAATGTGCTAGGCACTGTATGAACACCGAACAAAAAGATTGTCCTTGTCTCAAAGAGTTTGCAGTCTAAGTTGAGTAAGGCTGGCTTCTGTCTTCCAAAACTGGATTTTTCTATTTCCTGGAGGGAGAAGCATAGACAAGGGCTGTGTAGATAGTATGATACAAAACACAACAAAACAAAACACACATGCCTGAAATCCAGAGAGACTTGAGGTGCCTGAGGAAGCCAGGTTTAGGGTTTGCAAAATGTGGTTTGATTTTGCCAAAGCAAATTCAAAAGTGGGGAGAGAGCCCTTCTGATAGGACACATTTGCGTTTGCTTTTACTTTTAGAAAAGGTACAAGAGGAGATTGGGACCATTGTCCAATCAGGAAGCCAGGCCACATATGAAGACCGGAAAAACATGCCATTTACAAATGCGGTGATACATGAAGTGCAGCGATTCATCACCCTGCTGCCACACGTTCCACGGTGCACATCTGTTGATACACATTTCAGAGGCTACTTCCTCCCCAAGGTATGTATCACTTTTTTTAATGGATACCACTACGTTCCGCCCTTGCCAACAGCAATGAATGGATACTTAGATACTAAGGGCCAGATTCTGCCATCCTCATGTGAGTAATTCCTCACTCCAAGAGTAGCTCTGTTTGACTCAGGGGGGCTATTTGCAGTGTGAGGTATTCTGGAAGGCTGGCATGCAGGATCTGGCCCCATGTTTGCAGTTTTCAAGGCAGTCCTGGGGATTTAGCCATCTTCTAAATACTCTACACTGCCTTGAAAATCTCAGCCTGTACCATGTACAGTGCTCTGAATGGAAGGGTTCAAATCATCTATGCAAGTGCACCTGGTAGAAACCAGAATTAAAGCTGGAATTTGGCACAGCAAACAGGTAAAATCCAGGTTTCAGTGAAGCCCGTAGGAAGATTCACATTTACTTCAATCAGACCGAGGTTTGGGTCACAGGAAGAAGCAAAGCTTAAACGGCAGGGTGGAGACTGACAAAGAGTAGATCAGTGGAATTCAGTAACCTTTAAGGACCAAATCCTGCAGCCCTTCCTTGCCTCAGTCACCAGTACTCGCACAGCTACAATGTCCTTGCCCATCTGAGTATGGCATTGGCAGCATCATGTCCTACTCTGAATGATGTTGTTATCATTATTGCTATGTGGTAGCACCAAGAAGCCCCACTCAGGGGCCAGGACCCCATTGTGTTAGGCATTGTACAAAACTGAAAAAAAGGATGCTCGTTGCCCCAAAGAGCACAGAGTAATGTACCCCTAAGAGAATTCCTCACGATCGGAGTGTCAGTTGGATCAGAGATTTCATGGAAGTACAGGGGTTTGTAGAACCAAACACCTCTTTTAGTTTGTGCTTCATGTTGTATTCCAGGGAATAACCGTGATTCCTTCCCTCACCTCGGTGCTGCTGGATAAAACACAGTGGGAGACACCACATGAGTTTAACCCCAACCACTTTCTTGATGCTGATGGGAACTTTGTAAAGAAAGAAGCTTTCCTGCCATTCTCCACAGGTAATTAAGGGGCCCTATCCTGAAAGGAGCAGAGGTTTCTCAGGTTCTGGTAGGATCAGGAACTTTGTATTAGGAAACAGAGCATTGATCAGGAGAGATCTATTTCAGTATTTCAAAAAGGACCAAGCAAACCTAATACCCAGCCAAGCAGAGACAATGAATCTGCAACAGACCTGACTTATCTCAGCATAAGCCTTCCCTCTAACAAAATGGATCAGTTCTCAACTGATACAAAGGTAGGCAAAGGAAAGGAAGGGTATCGGCTCCAAAAGAACAAGGAAAGGAGCCCAAAAGGTGCCAAGGAGAGGCCAGCCAAAATAAACAGGACTTGAATGATACCCTAAACCAGATACACAAGGCTGTACCATTGACTTACTGTGGCCTGGACACATCACTGAATCCTTTCTGGATTTCAATTTCTTCGTCTGCAAAATACAGTTAATAATACTCTGCCACAAGGAGGTGGTGGGCTTAATTGAAAGTTGCTAGACCAGGGGTGGGCAAACTTTTTGGCCTAAGGGCCACATCTGGGTATGGAAATTGTATGGTAGGCCATGAATGCTCATGAAATTGGGGGTTGAGGTGTGGGAAGGGGTGAGGACTCTGGCTGGGGGTGCAGGCTCTGGGGTGGGGCTGGGCATGAGGGGTTGGGGATGCAGGAGGGTACTCCAGGCTAGGACCAAGGGGTTCGGAAGGTGGGAGGGGGATCAGGGCTGGGGCAGGGGGTTGGGGCATGGGAGGAGGGCAGGGGTGCAGGCTCCGTATGGCGCTTACCTCAAGCAGCTCCCGGAAGCAGCAGCATGTCCCCTCTACAGCTCCTATGTGGAAGCGCAGCCAGGTGGCTCTGCATGTTGCCCCATCCGCAGGCGCCGCCCCTGCAGCTCCCATTGGCCGCCGTTCCTGGCCAATGGGAGCTGTGGGGGCAGCGCTTCAGGCAGGGGCAGCATGCGGAGCCCCCTTGCTGCCCCTACGCATAGGAGCTGGAAGTGGAACATGTCGCTGCTTCTGGGAGCCACGCAGAGTGGGGCAAGCCGTCAACACTGCTCCCCGGCATGGAGCGGGGCAAGCCCCAGACCCTGCTCCCCGGCAGGAGCTCGAGGGCAGGATTAAAACATCTGAATGGCCAGATGCGGCCCCCGGGCCATAGTTTGCACACTCCTGTGCTAGACAGAGGTGTAAAATACTGACCTACTCCACCCCTCTAAATGTGTATTTGCGTGTGCATGGACGCGCACACATACACACATACGCAAACACGCAGCCAAGGTGGAATAAAACAAACAGCCCATCCCAAGAAGTCAAATGACATTTTGACGGGCAAGGAACATTGCAAGGTATCAGAAATTTCCTGTGAAATTCCATCCTAATCCCTCTTTAGTGAAGAGGTGTCCTCTAACCAGCCTCCTTGCTGGGGCACAGCAATAAATGTTTCCAAATGCTGTTAATTTCCAAAGCTGCCTCCTTCCTGGCCTGCACGAGCTGTTATCCAACAGAGTGCATTACAAGTAGGCACAGCTGGAAAGAGTAGCCTTACTAGGAGTTTTACAAATCCCAGCACTGCAGGAATCCTAAGGTATTGTAGAGGGAGATTTCCTGCAGAATCTCTCAAATCCTGCCTTGCAACCCGACACTTTACAGCCGTCTCTGTTAAAAGTCGGCTGTGGGAGCTGGGGGTCAGGAGTCCAGCTATGATTCTGCACCCCGCTTTCCAGTGTGGGATTTGCTGCGACAGCATCAGCCGTGAGTTTGCATTTTTGATGCAAAAATCATCAGCAGTGATTTTTTTTTGAGGTCAAAAGCCACGTTCTTGCTTTCCTCTGATTTCTTCATGATGTCATCTCTCAGATCCTGTCATTCTGGGACAGGGCATCCTGCTAAAAAAGAAACAAACTTATGGGAGCCAAGAACAAAAGACAGTCACCAAAGTGAGACTGGCTGGGTGATAGCCTACAAGTCTTCAAACCATTCCACCTTTGGGGAAGGGAACGTTTCTCGGGAAAGTTGATTTTTAAGAGAAAGGGGTTGTTTGAAAGTGCTCAGGGGCCGGGGTGTCAGGATAAGTCTGTGGATGATGTCTGTGGACTACAGTTGCATCTGAAGATTTCAACCTAGGTACAGATCCCCATTGTACTGGGTGTTGTACAAATACACAGCCAGAGGTGGTCCCTGCCCTGTAGAGCTCACAATCTAAACAGACAAGACAGACACAGCATGGGAAGGGAACAAACACACAGAGAGGGGAAGTGACATACCCAGGGTCACACAACAACTCAGTGGCTGAATTCAGATCTCTAGTTATGTCCTATCCACTAGAGACCACAGCCTGCCAGGGAAGACGGTGCATAATAATTTCATGTATTACATAGCCTGGCAATTTACCAGGTGCCTATCACCTCCTTGCTATATGAACATGGCTGACAAAGGAATCAACATGCATATCGTGGCAACATGAGCTACTGGCATAATCATCTGGCTACAACACAGATTATTTTGCTGTAACTATATGTCAGTTCAATTGGGTACAATGGTTCACGAGGAGTCCCATTACTGCTCCTAATAGATCACCTGATGACTATTATGGGCAAGTCTTCACTACCCACCGGGATCTATCGGTAGTGTATCTAGTGTAGATGTGATAAAATCGATCCCCGATCGTGCTCCCCGTCGACTCCGGAACTCCAGCTCACGAGAGGCGGAAGCGGAGTCGACGGGGGAGCAGCAGCGGTCGACTCGCCGCCGTCCTCACGGCCAGGTATGTCGACCTAAGATACGCCAACTTCAGCTACGCTATTCGTGTAGCTGAAGTTGCGTATCTTAGGTCGACCCCCCGCTAGTGTAGACCTGGGCTATAACATTAACAATTAACCTCTGTAACTATTTCTCTGACAGTTAAATCTAATCATTTTTGACACTGCAGGGCGCAGGAATTGCATTGGAGAAAGTCTGGCCAAGATGGAGCTGTTTCTGTTCTTTGTAGGGTTGCTGCAGACGTTTACTTTCCAACCCCCGCCAGGGCTCACAGAAGCAGACCTGGACCTTGCGGTTCCTCAGACTACTTTTACTTTAAGACCACAACCTCAGTCAGCCTGTGCTGTTCTGTGTGAATAAGCAGGACAGAATTAGGGAATCATTCCTTTGTATTGACTTTGACTGCACAGGACATTTCGCCTGGACGCAACAAAGAGAAGGCAGAATCTTGGCGAAATGGTTAATATGTTCCAGATGAGATAGCTATTGCATTATATGCACTGCAGTCGCTTCACACTCTGCTTCTCATAGACTTTAAAGGACTATCGTGATCATCTATTTCAGGGGTGGGCACTTTTTGGCCTGAGAGCCGCATCGGGTTTCGTAAATTGTATGGAGGGCCGGTTAGGGGAGGGGGTCGTGGCCTGTCCCCCATCTCCTATCTGCCTCCCCTGGGACTCCTGCCCCATCCAACCCCCCCTGTTCCCTGATAGCCCCCCGGGACCCCTGCCCCATCCAACCACCCCTTCTCCCTGTCCCCTGACTGCCCCTGCAACCCCATCCAACCCCCCCTCCTTCCTGACTGCCCCCCCGGGACTCCTGACCCCCCACAACTGCCCCGACCCCTATCCACATCCCCACCCCCTGCCCACCATCCCAAACTCCCCTGCCCTCTATCCAACCCTCCCCGATTCCTGCCCCCTTACCGCGCTGCCTGGCGCACCAGTGGCTGGTGGTGCTACAGCCACGCGACCCAGCTGGAGCCGGGCCACGTCACCGCCACTGCGCCACCACGCAGCTGAGAACACTGGGTCAGGCCGGGCTCTGCAGCTGCACTGCCCCAGGAGCTCACAGCCTCACCGCCCAGAGCACTGCACTAGCGGCGGAGCGAGCGAACTGCGGCTGTGGGGGAGAGAAACATCAGGAGATGGGCTGGCGGCTAGCCTCCTGAGCCAGGAGCTCGGGGGCCGGGCAGGACGGTTCCTGGCCTGCGGGCCGTAGTTTGCCCACCCCTGCAGGGCCAGCTCTGGCTTTTTTGCGGTCCTAGGCAAAAAAGCCACCCGCCGCGCCCCCCCCCAGCTCGGCAGTGGAGGGCACTGAGCCCAGCCACGGGCCTGCAATCCCCGACAGGCCGGAGCGCCGGGGGGAGGGCGGCGAGCCCGCTGCGGCTCCGCTCTCCCTGGCAGTCAAAGCGCCGGGAGCAGGGCGGAGAGCCCGGCTGGGGCTCTCCGCTCTCCCTGGCGGCGAGCCCCCAGCGGCCAGAGTGCTGGGGGAAGGGCGGCGAACCCAGCCGGGGCTCTCTGCCCTCCCCGGCGGCCAGAGTGCCGGGGGGAGGGCAGAGAGCCCCCGGCGGCCGGAGCGCCGCGGGGAAGGCAGCGAGCCCAGTCGCGGCCCCGCTCTCGGGCCGGAGCGCCCCGCCGCGCCGCCCCTCTCCAGGCGCCGCCCCAAGCACATGCTTGGTGGGCTGGTGCCTGGAGCCAGCCCTGCACCCCTGATCTAGTTGGACCTCCTGCACATTGCAGGCCACAGAACCTCACGCACCCACTCCTGTAATAGACTCCTAACTTCTATAGTGTACACGCTCCTGCACCTATGGAATGAGCTGTGTTCTGAATAAGAATATTATGGGAATCTGACCGTAAAAGCTACCTCTCTCAAGAAGACACGAGCACCATTAATCTGTAATGGGCAGAAATGCTGTCGGGGCCCCATGCTAGAGCCATCCAATAGGATTGAGTGCAGGGGTACTCACACTTCATTGCACCCTGACCCCCTTCTGACAACAAAAATTACTACATGCCCCCAGGAGGGGGAACAAAGCGTGAGCCTGCCCAAGCCCTGCTGTCCCGGGTGGGGACAAAGCCAAAGCCCAAGGGCTTCAGCTCCTGCCAGAGGGCCTGTAACCTGAACCCTGTCACCCAGGGCTGAAGTCCTCGGGCTTCAGCCCCAGGCAGTGGGGCTCGGGCTTTGTCTTCAGCCCCGGAAAGTCTAAGCCAGCCCATTAAATCAGGGTTGCATGACCCACTTTGGGGTCCCGACTCACCGTTGGAGAATTGCTGATCCAGTGACTTTCTTCAAGGTTTCTGTAGCCATTCATAGCTTCTACCAAAATTCTACTAGGTTATCCTTCCAGATATGCTCCAGATGTCAACCGCTGAGGCTGTAGAACTGGGAAAACTTGACTTGTTCACGTGATTTGAGCGTGATCTGCTATTACAATTTTTGGGAACAGAGTCCTTAGAGGGAGTGAGCGAAAACTGGAAACTGACATAGGCAGTTCTGTCTCTGACAATACAAGTCTGCTTCATCATCTAAATGAAAGAGAGAAGAGATGCCTCTTGAGACCTGCACTGGCAGGTGTCTATAAAGAGCCGATGACATGGAAAAGTAATCCAATGCCATGCACACCTTTATGGATTTCTGCCCTCCTTGGGCTGGCTAAATGAGAGAAAATGTTCTTCTTGTTCTCCACACAACGGATAACTAGTTGGACTTTTGGAACCCATTCTTGCAATCGGTTTTGAGTGGGGTCTGACGGATTGTTACTGTGTCAGCTGGACAACTGGGATCAGCAAACCAGCGGGAGTAGGGGGTGGGCTTTGAGGTTTGTTCTGTTCTGTACTCCTGGCCACGGCTGTCACCTCTGCCGGCGAGTGCTCTTTCTATCTGCCGCAGTATTAATGAATTGTGCTCTAATTCGTGTCTAGCTCAGGCATCGTTCTGTGCTTGTCTTTGCCTGCTGACTCCTATTGCTGCATATCCATTCTCCTATCAGCTCTCAATGTATGCGTTCCTTTTTATTTGGCCACACAATAAAGTTTTAACCCCAAAATGTATTTATTGCATATAATCTACAGAACTGAAGTCATTTAAACAGGACACAGAAAGTTGCTTGGAGACAACCCTCAGAGAAAGAGATTTGTCCTACTACATTGAGGCAGACTAATAGCCCAAATATTTACCCCAGGCAAGCTTGTACAGCCCATGCTGCCATGGCTTCATTGCTACCAGTATCCACGCTTTAAAGCTAGCTGGGGTTGTCGCTATACAATCTACAACCAGCCCCTGTGATTGCAGTGAACACATATCTTCAGATTCACAGATTTGACCATTATGATCATCTAGTTTGACCTGCATAACACAGGCCAGAGAATTTCAGCCAGTGTCCCTACACGAAGCCCATTCTTTGGGCTGAAGTAAAGTATATCTTTGGGAGAGGCATCCACTGATGTCAAGCGTTCAGTAGGAAGTCCTCAGCATTCTGCACCAAGGGTGAGCATGCTAGGACTGACTCACTTTCCCTTTCACCTACCCCAGGATAAATTCTCCCTCCTACCTCTGATGAGGGGGCTTTCCTTCCACTGAATAGATACAGGCCCCTTGTGCCCTGCCTAACCCTTACCCCCAAAGCCTGCCTGCAGGCTGCGAAAGCAAGAACCTTTCTTCCCAAGAAGACAAAAAGCCTCCTGCTTCCCATCAAACTTTTGTTGCTACTCATATTGCTTCCCTACTTGGAACTGCTGTGGGCTCTGTGCCAGTCGCTCTCAGCTGTTGGCAGCTGCTGCTGGCCCTCACTACTTCTCCTGGGCTGGGGATCCCAGTCCTGAGGGAGGCGTCAGAAGGAGATGGTCCATGGTGGACATCAGGCCAAGGGAGGGAGGCTGGGTATTCTTGAAAGAAGGTAGGCAAGTCAGGTCAGGAATCACTCAAGGCAAGTCCTAACCCAGGCCTGTCCCCTCAGCTTCCACAATGGCTCCCTCCGTCCCTGCCACAGCGCTCTTTAGTGACATCTCCCAAAATCTGGACTGAAATCCTTGCTCCATTGAAGTCAATGGGAGTTTTGTGGTCAAGATTTCATCCCTGGGATTTAGTCAGTTTCCAAGTGATACCCATCTAGGGATGCACTGGTTTCCAAACAGTTAAGAGACAACACAGTCTAGTGATTAGAGCAAGAGATGGGGATTCAAGAGACCCAGGTTTTATTCCCAGTCGACTCATTGTCTGAGATTGGTCACTGAAAAGCTCTGTGACTCATTCGCCACACCTGTAAACCACTTACCTTCCCAGCGTGTTATGAAGGTTTATTCGTTCATGTTTGTGAAGTGCTTTGAGAGCCTTGAGGTGGAAAGCGAAATGATTCTGCCTCTCTCTTATCCTGAACAACGGCTTTCAGTCTCTGCTGAAGCCCAGGCATCACCTCCCACGCTTGACTCTTCTGATGAAGTGAGAGGAGCCTAGTGAGATCAGCTGTTTGTAGAAATTTTGCAGATTACATGATGCAAATACATCAGAAATGATTGAGATGGACTATTAATCAGAGCCAACCGATCAGCTGCTAATGTCAGGGGCAGAGAACAGGCTCTGATTTACAATTTTTTAAAAATGTATCACACTTCTTATGCTCATCCCTGTATCATCAGCATATGGGTAGAATGCATCACTCTACAGCCCTCAGGAAATCAGACAGCGGGGTACATCTCTGCGTGAAAGACTCCTCCTGTGCGTCTGTCCATCCAAATTATGGAAAAACATAACTATGACTATGACTCAGCTACAGATCTGACAGAAAACACCAGCTCATGAGTCTTTGAAGTGGGTGTAAATACAATCTCCATATTCTTCAACCGACTTCAAATTTTCACCTCCTCTACCTGCAAAGTTTGTCGGTCAAATGCTTGTGCCCTGCGTTGCAATGTAACATTTCTAAGGAACCTAGTTTATCTATTGCTCCCCTTTTGGCCACAAGATGGCACCAATATCCTACCACGGCATTGACTGACAGCCCAGCCTTGCAGTCCTTACTCAGGAAAAACTCCCATTGAGCGTTGCGAATAAGGCTTGTCTGAGGACAGAAGGACTAAGCCCACAGGGTTTTAGACATCCATTGGAACAAAGTATATACAAATTAGCTTACATGCGAGGAAGACAAAGCCCTGGCTGGGATGATTTAGTTGGTGTTGGTCCTGCTAGATGGACTAGATGACCTCCTGAGATCTCTTCCAACCCTGATATTCTATGATTCTACGTCTTAGAACACAAAGTCATATGTCCTATTTTATCATTAACCAAGAAACATTCAGACATTACTCAGTGGGTAGGTTCCTTTACTTCCTTCTCTTATAAGTCTCACCACCACCCGAGGAACTCCTGTCCCAAAGAATTTGCAATCCATGGACTAGATTGTGTAGCCTTTACCCACCCAGGTGAACATTTATTTGCATGAGTAGACCCATTGGCTCCTCTATGGTTTGCACAACCTAGCACTGAATGAGAAGAGAGCAACAGCGGATGATGTGGACCAAGGGATGAAAAAGAGCTGCGAGGTCAATCTCCCATCAACCCTTGCATGAAACGGAATTTTCCTCTATGTGATTCCCTCCCATATGGTTTATCTGCTTGAAGACTTTGAGTGACAGTCTCTCAACCCCATCCCCATTATAAAACCCTATCTGCTCCCTGTACTGGCCTTATACACAGCATTTAAGACAGATTAAAACATCCCATACTGTAAATGAGAGTCATGTGTGTGAACAGAGAAATGGACATTGGCATCTGTGCAGTGCCCACAGCCAGGTGAGGCATTAGGGATCAAAACCATGGAGGAAGCTGTAGCAGGAGAAAAGTGGATACACAGGGTGCTCCTCCCTCTATGTCTCCGGAGCCACATGCTGCTCTTCAGAAGTTAATATGCAGCTCCTTGCATAGGCACCGACTCCGGGGCTGGAACTACAGGCGCCAACTTTCCAATGTGCCGGGCGGTGCTCACTGCTCAACCCCTGGCTCTGCCCCCACTCCACCCCTTCCCATGCCATCCCTTGAGCCTGCAATGCCCTCGCTCCTCCCGCTCCCCCCCAGAGCCTCCTGCACGCCACACAACAGCTGATCAGGATATGTGGGGAGGAAGGGGGAGGTGCTGATCAGCGAGGCTGCCGGTGGGTGGGAGGTGCTGGGAGCCAGGGGCAGGGAGCTGATGGGGGGCTGCTGACGTATTACTGTTGCTCTTCGGCAATGTACATTGGTAAATTCTGGCTCCTTCTCAGGCTCAGGTTGGCCACCCCTGCTCTATGTAGTTACCCTTTCCCTACTGAAAAAAATTCTGTGGGTCCCATTAGCAGGGGATGCCGGTTCCAGGGGAAATTCCAAAATTAAAAAAAAAAAAAGCATTGAAATGAACGGTCGTAATTTTAAAATGTCTGACTTTTTCATGTAGAAAAACTGAAACTGACATTTTTCGAAAGGAAATTGACGAGGCTGCATTAACAGCCTGAATCTTCTGCTGCCACCTGACATCAGGCTACCAAGAAGCCTGGAGCCTTGAAGCCCTGACAACCCCAGCTTGGGCTGGGCTGCCAAGTCTCTGCAGCAGGGAGGCTGGGAGCCCTGCTCAAGATGTTGAGTGTGCAAATATTTGGCAATAATGGATATTTAGGAATAATGTACATTATAATATGTCAATAGCAGTGGGAAATAGCAAATATTTGAGAATAACACAATATTTGTGTCTGTGTCACTCCTTACTCCAAATAAAGGAATAACCCACAGCTAGGGTTCCATTCTTTCCCAATCACTTAGAAACCAGGACAGCGTTTTGTGTTAAGCCATATATTTGCTATATAAAGAAAATTAGTCAATGCCCTGATATTTTCAGTAATTATCTGGCTGGAATTTTCAATGGGAACTGGGCAGTTCCTTTGAAAATCCTACTCTGTGTGGTCAAATATATTCTATACATATCCAGTATTTGCAAAACATAGACTGAATATATATTATCGTTTGTTGGAGGATGTGGTTTCTCTTAAGTGGAGCTAGTGGGAACATTCTATGCAATCTAAGATAAAACAATAAAATAACAGATTTTTTTAGTTATGTCTCCAGTTTACTCACTTAGAATAGCACAGGCTGACTGAGTCGTGGTCTCATGGTGAATCCAGCTTCAGCACCGAAGTCCAACCCAGATTCTGCGACCTCAGGCGAGGGCTGAAATGTAAACTTCTGGAGCAAGCCTGCGAAGAACAGAAAGAGCTCCATCACGGGCAGGCTTACTCCAATGTAGTTCCTTCACCCTGCAATGTCAAAAGCCGAATGTTTAACAAACAGTGTGTCATAACTATAAAGGGAAGGGTAACAGCTGTCCTGTGTACAGTACTATAAAATCCCTCCTGGCCAGAGACTCCAAAATCCTTTTCCCTGTAAAGGGTTAAGAAGCTCAGGTAACCTGGCTGGCATCTGACCTAAAGGACCAATAAGGGGACAAGATACTTTCAAGGGGGGGGGGATACTTGGAGGGGGGAAAGGTTTTTGTTTGTGTTCTTTGTTTGGGAGTGCGTTTGCTCTCGGGACTGAAAGGGACCAGGCATCAATCCAGGTTCTCCACATCTTTCTAAACAAGTCTCTCCTATTTCAAACTTGTAAGTAAATAGCCAGGCAAGGCGTGTTAGTTTTCCTTTGTTTTCTCAACTTGTAAATGTACCTTTTACTAGAGTGTTTATCTTTGTTTGCTGTACTTTGAACCTAAGACTAGAGGGGAGTCCTCTGAGCTCTTTAAGTTTGATTACCCTGTAAGGTTATTTCCATACTGATTTTACAGAGATGATTTTTACCTTTTTCTTTAATTAAAAGCCTTCTTTTTAAGAACCTGATTGATTTTTCCTTGTTTTGAGATCCAAGGGGTTTGGATCTTGATTCACCAGGAGTTGGTGGGAGGAAGGAGGGGAATGGTTAATTTCTCCTTGTTTTAGATCCAAGGGGTTTGGATCTGTATTCATCAGGGAATTGGTGAAGGTTTTTCAAGGCTTCCCAGGGAGGGAATCCATTGGAAATGGTGGCAGCGGACCAGGGCTAAGCTGGTAGTTAAGCTTAGAAGTTTTCATGCAGGCCCCTACATTTGTACCCTAAAGTTCGAAGTGGGGATACAGCCTTGACACAGTGTAATTAGGAAGTAGCTGTGAGTGGTAACACAACTTACTGTTACAGTTATCACATGCTTCATTGATGCACCTTTCTGTGATACTAACAACATTGTTGCCTTCAGAACGATACTGTCTGGTAACCGCGCAGAAGTGTCGCCTATAAACAACCAAACAGTGCATCTGGGATCTTCCCAAGCCTCCACTCTAGTCATGTTGTTGATTCCAGGACTGGACAACTGCTCACTAGTGAAATGGCCATGTTGTCTCTACTGTAGAAAGTAATGAATGGCATGTAAATGCAGGACAACATTTTCAAACTCTGGTGCCACAGTGAGGTTCCTAAATCTCTATTTAGGCCCCTATGTCAGGCTGTTATAGAGCTCCTGGTACCATAGTACCTGAGTGTCTCACAATCCTTAAGCATATTCCTCCCCACTAAACCCCCGTGAGGTAGAGCAATGCTGTTATCTGCACTGTACAGAGAGGGAGCTCAGACTACGACATGCCCGAGTCACACAGACAGTCTGTGGTGGAGAAGAGAACTGACCCCAGGTCAAGAGCATTCTAAGCACTGAACCGCCCTTCCTCTCTTGAGTAAAAATGACCTGGTGTTCAGAGATGCGGCACCCACAAAGCTGCACTGACATCACTACATAGGTCCTACAGGAACAAGTGTATTGCTGTTATCTCTATGGGCGGCCTGGGGATCTGTATGTAACTGTGATAGGAACTTGCTGTGGACGTTGCTAAAATATTCCTGATATAAATACATGGATCATTTTTAGCATGGGGCCTGATCCGGCCAGACAGTGGTACTAGGCATGCTGCTTCCCTGCAGGATCAGGCCCTTTTAGTTACCCGGGGAGAAAATCAGGAAAGCTTCTGTCTTTGCAAACTTTCCATCAGCATCAAAAAAGTGGTTGGGGTTAAACTTATTCGCTGTCTCACATGGAATTAGCAGCATCGAGGTGAGCAAAGAATCGTGATTGTTCGTCCCTGGGATACAAACACATTGCTCGTTAGCAGGTGTCAAACTCACAAACTCCGGTTATCTTTGCACATTCAACAAAATAACATTTTGAAGGCTCTGTTTCTGTGATCTTTGCAGAGTCCTTTCCCCAAGCAACCTTCAGCTCTGCCCAGCACTGGTACATCATCTATATTGTGTGGCCTGATCCAACAATTACTTCTCTTTAAGGGCAGCAAAGCAAGGAACCTGCTGCTCACCCCATCTGCAGGCTCCACAGACTTCTTCATAGATTCATAGATTCTAGGACTGGAAGGGACCTCGAGAGGTCATCGAGTCCAGTCCCCTGCCCGCATGGCAGGACCAAATACCATCTAGACCATCCCTGATAGACATTTATCTAACCTACTCTTAAATATCTCAAGAGATGGAGATTCCACAACCTCCCTAGGCAATTTATTCCAGTGTTTAACCACCCTGACAGTTAGGAACTTTTTCCTAATGTCCAACCTAGACCTCCCTTGCTGCAGTTTAAACCCATTGCTTCTGGTTCTATCCTTAGAGGCTAAGGTGAACAAGTTTTCTCCCTCCTCCTTATGACACCCTTTTAAATACCTGAAAACTGCTATCATGTCCCCTCTCAGTCTTCTCTTTTCCAAACTAAACAAACCCAATTCTTTCAGCCTTCCTTCATAGGTCATGTTCTCAAGACCTTTAATCATTCTTGTTGCTCTTCTCTGGACCCTTTCCAATTTCTCCACATCTTTTTTAAAATGCGATGCCCAGAACTGGACACAATACTCCATCTGAGGCCTAACCAGAGCAGAGTAGAGCGGAAGAATGACTTCTTGTGTCTTGCTCACAACACACCTGTTAATACATCCCAGAATCATGTTTGCTTTTTTTGCAACAGCATCACACTGTTGACTCATATTTAGCTTGTGGTCCACTATAACCCCTAGATCCCTTTCTGCCGTACTCCTTCCTAGACAGTCTCTTCCCATTCTGTATGTGTGAAACTGATTTTTCCTTCCTAAGTGGAGCACTTTGCATTTGTCTTTGTTAAACTTCATCCTGTTTACCTCAGCCCATTTCTCCAATTTGTCCAGATCGTTTTGAATTATGACCCTGTCCTCCAAAGCAGTTGCAATCCCTCCCAGTTTGGTATCATCTGCAAACTTAATAAGCGTACTTTCTATGCCAATATCTAAGTCGTTGATGAAGATATTGAACAGCGCCGGTCCCAAAACAGACCCCTGCGCCGGTCCCAAAATAGACCCCTTCATTGGACTTCCTGATTCACTGTTCAAATGCAGTGGTATTCTGGGGTGTCCTCAGCACTCATGCCCCCAAACGCACACTCTACTTCTGAAATGTATGTGCAGGCAGCGAAATCCCCCCTCCCACAAGGCCCAGAGAAGGAAAGATCCTCCCAAGGAGGCAATCATGGTGATGGGTGGCAATATAAAATTCTAAAAGAGATGAGAATGGCTTTCATGCACTCAGATATAGGGATATATTTGCATATGGTTGGTGCTGAGAGAGCAGCAACTAAAGCGACACAGGACACATCTTGTAGGTAGGCAGCATTCACGTGTCCATGTCAAGACCTAATATCAGACTTTCTTTTAAAAGCAAAGTTACAAAGGTGTGAAAGATTAAAACCGAAGAGTGGCTCACTTAGAAACTCTGGCTATTTTAGCATCAGCAGGATGAGCCATTGCAAGGTTGTGGAAGTCATCTCAGTTCCAGCCACGAGGAGGTCAAGCATGGACGCCAGCACGTTTGCATCATGAAAAAGAGGTTTGTTTTCGTCTCCTTTAAAATAAAAACAACAGACGTTAGGGTAAAAAGTCTGAAAGTGATACAGCAGTGGAGCACTTGCATTTACTTTGGCCAGTCAGAACTAGAACCATGTCAGCATGGGAAATGGCACCTAGTCTGCCATGTTTTACAGCTCTCTCCAAGGGCCCTGGGGTTATGAGCCAAAGGTCACCTAATGAAAGCCAGTGGAAAATATTAAAGACACGGGTAAAAGGTTGGAACCCACATAAATAATACGTGTGTGTGTGTATGTGTGAACATAGACTGATCTACCTTATTTTATATACATGTAAACACACACATGCATAATCACACTAGGGGCTGGTCAAAATTTTTCTGACAGAATTTTTTTCCATGGGAAATTCGGCTTTTCCTTAAACGAAATATTTTAGGAAAAGTGTCATCTCCCATGATGCACCATGGCCACATGATGTACCACGTCCCCTTACCAAGAGGGGAGACCATGGGAGATGCAGGCCAACCAGGGAACCCAGCCTTTTGTGGAGAAAGTAAGTTTTAAGCACTCACACTACAACTCCCATGAGGCACTGCGGTGACATTTCAGAACTGAAATATTTCAGTGTTTGGCTAAAATATTTTGTTTTTTGATTTTCACCAAAAAAACGTAAGTTTTCAGCAGAAAAAACATCAATTTTCCAACCACTCCTAATACACACATATAACATTCTCTGTCCTGACACAGCCCATCCCTTGTATCAACCATATACAACAAGGCTTAGCTCTGTCTCTAATGACTGTAGAAACCGGGGGAGCGCTTGAGCCCCATCAGTATTAGTTAAAGGGCTGGGACAGGAATGTTATGCAGGAATTGGAACAAAGCTGGTGGTGAGTAGTATTCGACTGGCTAGTGTGATGTGTATATGTATCGCTACCCTCACCTGGATAAAACTAGAAACCTGTGTGTTATAGGACCTGCACGGCTACCAGCTAAAGGCGTTTCTTGTTTAGCTCAAGCAGCTTAGGGACTATGTGATTTTTGGATCAGGAGGACCTGTGTTTTATTTATGTTGCACCTATGAAGTTCCGAGCGGGCAGCATAGTTATACTGCAAAGTTCCTAAAGGTGGCCACAGTTGTTTTGGTTCTGCTGATCTTTGCTCTACATTTCTGGACTGTAATTTTGGGTTTTACTCCTCGCTGTAGTCTCATGAAATCATTATCTGCTGGTGAAAGCGCTAAGAGAAATGGTATGTTCTCATGAGCAGTGTAATAGGGCACTTTCATCTCTGTGCAAATTGTAAACTGATCTCTATTCCAGTGTCCTTAGGGAGGTATGTGATGGTCTTTAATGCATGGAAAGAATGAGATGCTTTGTTTCTGCCTCTCCAGTAATAAAGGATACCACCCGAGGACAAGTTTTGCACAATTATGTCACATGGCATAGTAAATTCTTTGGGTCAGATTATCCAATTTCTTGCTTTTACTGCAGGGCCAAATTTTAACAGCTTGCAAAGATGTCTGCTGGATGTGAAAGATGTTTAGATAGTGTAATTATTTTCATATATAACTTAGTAGGACATACTCATTAGATAAACTACCCTCCGCGTCTGCATATCCCATTTTAATGGAGCAGTAAAATACCTATTGTTTGATCACTAAGGCATCAATGTAGCTCCTTACATTGTTTTCATGAATATCTTGTCCACGTGTCTTGATGTATTTCCTAAAGACCACACATCCCTCTTCTGTTTTTCTGCATATCATCTTGTGGGGTTTGAAAAGACATCTAAGGAATGGTAGAAATTAAATAACTAAAAACCAAACAAGATCAAAAGAGAAATTAAATGTGCTAATTATATTGCAAAACTAAAGTGTTCTGATACAGAAGCCATCCATACGGCCATCAAAATGACACATTACTGAAGTTTTGTCCTTTTCGGTAACTCAAGCTTTCCATGTATAAAGTGTCTCTTATTAAAGAATCTCTAGAGAAATGAATGGAGCCTATCAGACTCGTCTAGACATAGACTATAAACATTAATTAAAAAATACAATTAAGGGAAAGTCATGGAGAAACTGGTGAAACAATGAAATTACATTTTAAAAGAGGTAATAAAACAAAATCATAAAGCATCACACTTAAGGGGGAAACCCCCACAAAAAATCTTAAGAGACAAATGTTGTTTTAAAGTTGTTAGATCATCATTTTTAACTTTCACATGAATTATAAATCAATCACACTCAATTACCCAGCAACATTAAATTTCACATCGCAATAAACCGTTTCATTTTATACACCACATTGCTATGTTATAACAAACCAGACTCCAAATAAAAATCACAAATCTCATGATCCACCTTTTGCTAACTGGTTATAATTTTTGCTGTTTGCTGCAGAATCCAAGCCGGCAGCAAACAAAAAACAAATCCAAGAAAAATGGAAGTTTCTAATCTCTTTTGCTGCAACAAATTTTCATACACAGAATAAATTCAGGAGTGCTAATACTCTGTCATAACAGCCATTTAGAAGACGGTCTCCATACTAACACAGCAAAGATGTGAACTGTTTCTTCTAGTCTTCATACCAAAGTATTAAACTTAACATTAGCTCCTTGACTGTGATTGAAAGTTTAGTTAAATCCAGACAGAATGCACTTTTTGTGCTGCCAAAGTTACAGGAAATGGAAGCACCCACAGCAAGGTGTATTGTGGAGTAATACAACCTGCATTCACTACTCTGAGACCTTTATCAGGATCTTAAAGGTGACCAACAGATTCAAAATGCCAAATCCCAATAACATGTGCCAAATTGCCCCAGTAGCGAGACTAAGAGACTAAGAAAATCAATTACTTTGGGGCACTCGCACAATATTCAGCAACAAGTAAATCTTCCTATTTAGAAACAGGTCAACCATTCAATAGTTTTACTAGTATTTTTTAAAAAGGAAGAAACTCTGATCGCCACTTTGTGGCCTGTCTCTTCTGTCTCAGACTGTCATGCCCCTTGCTCAGTGCTTAGCGCATTCTCCGTCGGCACTTAACAAATAAGAGTACTAATAAAAAGAACAGATTGGCAGAATCCCACACAAGTCTTCCACCAAAGTGTTATGCTCTTTTTTGAGAAACAAAGGGCAGGAAACTTTTTCTAGGATTGCTGGAAAATGCTGAAGGAAGGACAAGGCCCAATTTAAGATTCTAACCCTACAATCCTATCTGTGTTTGTGGATTCCATTCACTTGGAGAAAAGTTGGAATCACTGGGAAATGTTCGGTTCTTTTTTTCAGATTAGATGCATGTGAGTCCTTATCCTGCAACTGGATCGGTGTGTGGATTCCATTGACATACAGAGCAGAGTCCCGTGAACCTTCAAAGAATTCCACTGACGTCCATGGAACCCACCCACCTTGATCCATTGGCAGGACTGAGGCCTAAATTATCTTGGCATCAATCTGAAAAAGTATCAAGCACTTTCAATTTAAATTAAGGCTGCATCCATCTCTCCACTGAAGAGGCATCCATCAGCCTCACAGTTATTGCTATCACGTGATATCTTCAGTTTGCTATAAGAATCTGCTTTGCAGCTAGCAGTAATACATGCATTTGTGTTTCATGAATGAGGAACAAACAAACAAACCAAACCAAACCAGAGAACCTTAAGTTTAACTTTAGGTTCAATATCCAAAAGAATCACCAAAAAAACCATCAGTGTTAAGTCTGCATGACCCACCAATGCAGACAAGACATTAGAAGCAATATTAACACATGAAACATATGGAAATCAAAGAAGGATCGTAACTTCATCTCTTTACAGAGCAACAAATGTTGGGTCTTTATAATTGAACCTGACCCCACACAGCATACAAGGTGACGTTGGTGGGAGCAGTGTTAAATGATCTTATTTTAAAACAAACAAAAGCACAAACATACTCATCATTCCATAGCTGGACAACACAGTGGTCTGTACAGCAGTGCTGTAAATCAACATGAAACCATGAAGACTAGAAATAAGGCATAAAGTTTTGAGAGTGAGGGTAATTAACCATTACAACAATTTACCAAGTGTTGTGGTGGAGTTTCTATCCCAGATAATTTTTAAATCAAGTTTGGATGTCTCTTCTCAAAGATCTGCTCTAAGAATTATCTGGGGGAAGTTCTATGGCCTGTGTTATACAGAAGACGAGACTAGATGATCACAATGGTCCCTTCTGGCCTTGGAATCTATGAATCTATGAGACATTTAATCTACAAATTCCCACCTCAACTTTGAAGATTTGGTCATCATAATAAGAAAATGAAACTCTTCAAGAAATCTTCCTTCTATCCGTTTATTTTTTTAACCTATTCCGAGATCCCGCATATTTGCTATGGTGAATCTATGTCATTCTCCCTAGGTCTCCAGAAAAAAAGAATACACCTCCAGGAAGGATCCCATGTAATGCACTTAGCAGGACTTCTACAATAATATTTATAACATAGTCAAGTTAGCTTTTACACAAGAAACTCATTACAGTAACATCCTTGGGAAATAAGTTGAGAGTTATAAAGAGGAGTTGTACCAATGATAGCAGTCTTAATGCTTTTATTATAGGTGGAACTGGTAGTGGTGCTGATAGTTAAGATTGACACCTGACACTTTTCATTATAAAAAGCAACAGAGGGTCCCGTGGCACCTTTGAGACTAACAGAAGTATTGGGAGCATAAGCTTCTGAAGAAGTGACGTTCTTACCCACGAAAGCTTATGCTCCCAATACTTCTGTTAGTCTCAAAGGTGCCACAGGACCCTCTGTTGCTTTTTACAGATTCAGACTAACATGGCTACCCCTCTGATACTTTTCATTATCAGGCCCTCTTTTCAGTTGCTTATAACTTTGCCAAACTAAAATTTCAGGCTGAAGTTTTCCTTGCTGCATGACTGCTTCTGGCTGCATTTTTCTGGGGAAGTTTCAGATTCAACAGTTCAGATGTTTCAGAGAACGAGATAAGGGGAAAATATGTTGTTTTGTTATGTTAAAAAAAACCCTTACAACTGTTTGAGAAATTCTAGCAGCTCCATGTTTTAGGAAACAGACTTGACAGGAGAGCTGCCCTTCTAGCAAAGATATGCCTTTTGCTGTCCCCATGAAAACAGCCCCAGATTTGGCCTACACCGGCCACCCCAACATACTCCAGCCCCTCATAGCTCCTACATACATCCTACAAACCAAGCAAACACTGGAAATTCTAGCTTAGCTGCCTCCATACGCCCACTCATGTCCTGACATATCCAGATACAGTAGAACCTCAGACTTACGAACCCCTCGGGCATGTTCGTAAAACGTTGTCGTTGTTCTTTCAAAAGTTTACAGCTGAACATTGATTTAATACAGCTTTGAAACTTGACTAAGCAGAAGAAAAATGCTGTTTTTAACCACCTTAATTTAAATGAAACAAGAACAGAAACAGGTTTCCTCACTTTGTCCATTTTTTTAAACTCCCCCCCACTTTTTTTAGTGGTTTATGTTTAACACAGCACTGTACTGTATTTGCTTTTCTTTCTTTTTTTTTTGGGGGGGGGGTCTTTGTTGCTCCCTGATTGCGTACTTCTAGATCCAAATGAGGTGTGAGGCTGACCAGTCAGTTTGTAACTCTGAGTTTCTACTGTAGCGCGATCCAGTGTGTTGAAACAGGCCAGGCCTAACAAGACAGTTACAATACAAATTACAACGTGTGATCCTTTAGCAGGCTGCCAGGATAGCTGTAGTGTAGACTAAGGACTGCTGAATTAGCAGGGCTGTAGTACCTCAGTCTATCACAAGAGGATACAAGAGAGTCAAACCTATGCTTATTTATTCAAATAAAAGAGTTAAGTGTAAGCTTGGCTACCGTGATGTGAATTAATATCATTCAGCAAATGACTTACATACACTAAAGCAGGCCTAACAAATTAAACAACATTCTGAGTTCATATAAAGAAACCAATAACAATAATATTCTCTATTAATCAGCCGTGATAAACTGAATTGCCCAGACCATCTGAACAGCGGAGTGGGGTGCATGTACATTATTAAGCAATAAAATGTGGTATGCCTTAGCTAGATTTCAGATACTAGGTAGTAAGAGTTCTCTGAAAGGTAACTGGAAGGCTCACAGGCCTGATCCTGTTATGCCTTATGATCCAGGCACCAGCAGAGCAAGCACGTGCCTGGGGCGGCACATGCTAAGGGGCGGCATTCTGTCCATTCTTGGGGCGGCAGAGTCCGGGCAGCTTTTTTTTTTTTTTTTTTTGCGCTTCAGCAGTTTGGGCGTTTTTTTGTTTTTTTTTTGTTTTGCTTGGGGCAGCAAAAATGGTAGAGCCGGCCCTGCTTACGATGATGTAAATAATGAAGTAAGTCAATGGAGTTACATCAATGTAAAACTAGTGAGAGATCAAAATTAAGCCTTGGATGTCTTGTGAGACAAGACCAAGATCTGGCAATCTCAGCCATCTAAGGCCCAGTCTATGCTGAGAGCACGTCTCTATGACACCTCGGTGCACTGCAAGCTAGGGTGTGAATCTACAGCACTCCAGCATGTCACACGCTAACTGTCCATGGGGACTCTATGCATGTGCACTGAAAGTTCTCTAACCTTTAGAGTGCAGCACCAGGCTCCACACAGACAGACACTGCGCAGCTCACCGGCGCGAGGTAGATTTACACCCTGCTTGCCACCCAAAAACTCGTTGTCTAGACATTCTCTGAGATTTTACCCACCAGTGCGGATGTCCCAGTGCAAACTTGCAGGGTGCATACAGTTTACCCCAGTGCAGTGTTTTGCACTAGTGCAGCTCGCCAGAACCTGGTTTCAGATGGCACTGAAACTTTTATTTACATTGTAACAAAAGCAGCTCACAGGGAAATTATTTCAGCTCATTTGGTGAAAATAAAATTGCAGCTGATGCTTCACCTACTGCACAGCGTGTGGTTTTGTAAACTTTCATGATGAAATCCTTTAGCTCCTTTATGGGGATTTTCTATTTCACGTCAGTTATTTGTTAATGCCTTAAAAGCCTTCTGGCACTGCAGCTGTCACATTGCTTTTAAAATGCCACAAGCCCTATATAAAATGTATTACATGAACTGTCATGGAAAGGAAATGTCATGTGTGAAAAGTGTCTGTCTGTGAAAGCGCGAGCATTCAGATACTGTGATGTGCATCAACTGACAAGGTAATTGGAAGACCAGCAACTGACGAAGAGCCCAGTTCTGACACCTTTTCTCCTGCTGAGTAGTCCCTTACAACATGAGTAGATGTATACATTTCTGAAGGACAGCTGACATAGTAAAGCACTTCGCAGGAGTAAAGATAGCAGAATGGGGCCTGTAGGTCCTGATTCGGCAAAAGACTCGCACGTGTACTTAACTTTAAGCACAAGTAGTCCTGTTGATATAGGACCACTCATGTGCTTAAAGTTAAGCATGTGTGTAAGTCTTTGTAGGACTGGGGCCTCAAAGATTACCAGAACATTTTCAAACCTTTAAAAATGTATTACATTTTTTAAAACCACATTTTGGCACTGCTTAGTCCCTTTTGAATTGCAGCAAGTGATAGAATTTTAAATCAGCAAATGTTTATACACTTCTACCCCGATATACTGCGACCCAATATAATACGAATTCGGATATAACGCGGTAAAGCAGCGCTCTGGGGGGCGGGGCTGCGCACTCCGGCAGATCAAAGCAAGTTTGATATAACGCGATTTCACCTATAACGCGGTAAGATTTTTTGGCTCCCGAGGACAGCGTTCTATCGGAGTTGAGGTATATTTATAGTAAGATACATTGAAAATAAATTAATTATCTGACCTTCCTTAGTGATTTATCAGGCCTTTTCATATCCAGCAACTGCAGGCTACCAATGATCAGAAGAAGAGGGGGACCAGGAGGCAAATTTAAAGGTAGTTGAAAAATAGGCTGCAGCGAATGAAAGCAGCACACCCAGCAGACAAATAATGGCAGGATCAAAAAGTAGAGCCATTAGAAGACCCATGATTAGCTGCTGCTTAGCTTTGGTGAGCAAGGAGAAAAGCTGGTTGAAGAGTTCTTAGAAAGTGGTTATTGATGTCAGGTTTTTGCACACTACCTTAAAGTTGGAATTTAACTCATCCTCTCTTCACACACTGAGATCATGAGCTAACTTAGCAGGTTGCAAAAAGTAGTCTGAACACAACTAAAAGAGGCTTAAAACTACAAACTCGCAGAATGGAGATATGGGAAAGGCTTCCTTCATTCCCAGAGACTAGTGCAGAATTGTTCTGTCTGCTCTCTGCTGCAGTAAACTGTCCAGCATCTGTGGCTCTACTTCTTCCCCCACAGACTCTCACACAGTCTAAATAGCTTTACTGTAAGGAGATATTTCCTGATGGCAGCCTAAAGTTTTTCTTAAAAACAACGAGGAGACCTTGCGGCACCTTAGAGACTAACAAATTTATTTGGGCATAAGCTTTCGTGGGCCCAAATAAATTTGTTAGTCGCTAAGGTGCCGCAAGGACTCCTCGTTGTTTTTGCTGATACAGACTAACACGTCTACCACTCTATAAAGTTTCCCTTGCTCATTTTCATCCCATTATATCTAATTGGTCTTTTCCAGAACCATAAACAATTCTTCCTCTTCCTTAATGTGAAGTCACCTCTACACACTGTCCTCCATAGATTCTACACATGCTTTGCAAACATTAGCCCCACAACAGCCCTGAGAGGTAGGTAAGCATTATTTGTTGTATTGCCCACCGGACGAGGCTGAGGGTATGTCTATAGTGCAGTTAGACTCCTATGGCTGGCCTATGGCAGCTGCCTCCGGCTCGTGGGACTCGGGCTAAGGGGCTGTTTCATTGCCATGTAGGTATTTGGACCTAGGCTGGAGCCTGAATTCTGGGACCCCATGAAGTGTGAGGGTCTTCAGGTCTGAAGAAGAATCCTGTGTAAGCTTGAAAGCTCGTCTCTCTCACCAACAGAAGTTGGTCTAATAAAAGATATTACTTCACCCACCTTGTCTCTCTAAACTTTTTTAAAGGGATACTACCCTGTACGTATGCCCTACGTTTTAAGCACAAATGGGAAAATACCATTTGTCACCTTCTGATGACTTTCTACAGGAAAAATATTTTGCATCACCCTGTTATGATGTAATGAAACTGTGTCAGTCTGGATGATATTTTGGGATGGTTCCAAGGTCCTGCAAGCTTCACTTTTACATCATGGGACTTTTCCTTAAAATCAGGACCATCCCACATAAATCGGTGACAAATAGCGTGGGAACTCAGTGCTTTGAAATATTACATCACGAACCCATTCCACTTGTGTTGTAAATGACAGTGTTTTCTAGTGGTTAGAGCAAGAGACTAGGAGTCTGGATATTTGGGTTCCGGTCCTTACTTGAACAATGACTTTGTATCTGATGCTTAGCGACTCACGTCAGCACTCTGTATTGCCCTGCCTGCTCTGGGAATGAAGCAGGGTTGTGTAGTGAATGAGGCTGTGGTCTGCAGGACCCCAGCCTAATCTGGGGCTTGACACAACTCCCATTGAACTGATTCAACTCCTACTCTTTGTAAAACATGTAGCCATTTTTGAAAGACGCTTTGAGATCCACAAATAAAACACGGTAAGTGCAAAGTATTACTAATAATTGTCATTTTACAACATTAGAGTTGCTAAGAGCAGTAGGTTGAGAAATGCCAACCTTAGACTGAAAACGTATTTCTAATTATTTAATGGAAGGGACTAATGGAGCAATCAGATTAACTAACCAACAGTCACCCATCTGTGAACCTATTACCCTCCCTGCCTTCTCCCATAGCTACATGCACTAGGAGGAAAGACGGATCACTACACACAGGGTGAAATAACCCATGAAAAAGACAAAGCTGAGCAAAGATCAGAATATCTCCTTCAACTGGCGTTAAATACATTTTCACACAGGGATTTAAGTTAAATATTAAATCAGAAAAAATTAAACTTTACCTGGAAGTCAATGACCCTCATGAAAAATTAAACACTGGCAATTACTTCAGAGCCAGGCCATTGACAGAGATGCTGGGAATGTCAAAGACGGTGAGGCACAGAAAGAGAAGCCTGCCAGACACGCTGGATCAAATCCAGCCCAGGCCAGTAGTGACGGAAAGTCATTGTCATCTGACAGCCATTCCATGGCCTGTGTGTCTTGCGTGTGGAGATCAGCTTCTTTTGGCCGTAATTGTCTCAGCAGGGCTGATAGGCCAACAGAAACTTAACTACTTTCTCTCGCCCTTTGGGACGTTCCCTCCAGGTCAGAGTTGGGGACATGGTCCATTGGCAGAGATGCTGCATTTTGCACTGTATCATGTGGATAAATCAGTCTCCAGTAGCATCCCTCTGGCACTTTTCAGGAGCCCTAAATCCACAACATGTAAAATAACCACAAACAATAAACCAGACAAGGCAGGACATGAGAGTTTGGAGGAGCAGGCAGTTTAGTGGCATGGCTGATGCTCTCTAGACACTCAGATGAGTCCACCGAGTACACAATCGAATTCTGGCTGGGGGGTGTTAGTTTTCGCCATGTGTGCAGCATTTTGCAAGTGCTGCCTTTTCTGAGCTCTCCTTGGCTTTGCATAAGTCTTTAGAAATCAATATAGAATTGAATTTCACATGAAGAGGAAAATAAACTGGGCGAAAGGAGCCTCCGTTAGAAATCAAGCTCTTCCTCATCTCTTTTTAGGTCATATAATTTGTATCGATTTCCTTAAAGTGAGAACAAAGAATGTATACAGGGGAAAGTAACATTTCATCCCTTTCCCTAACAGACCTGCTCAGCTTCTTCCAATCTGACACTGCTCTGAGCAGATGTGGCGTTACTTTAGAAGCCCAGGTCTCAAAAGTGCTCTTCTCATTTTGTACTCCCTCCAAAGGCTTCCGAATCCCCTCCTAATCCTGATGCTCCTTCTGCCATTGTCCCCACCAATTCTCTGGGCCAATCCCACCTGTAGGGTATTTTGAGCATGAGTCAATCTATGCATTTAAAAAAAAAAAAAAAAAACTCATCCCGCCCATCTGCCATGCCCCCAAACCTCAATCCCGCCCATCTGCCATGCCCCCAAACCTCAATCCCGCCCATCTGCCATGCCCCCAAACCTCAATCCCAATCTCTATCTGGAGTTTAATTATGAATAAATACCACATATAGAAAACCAACATCTTTTCTCTCTCTTCCTTCGAGCTGGAGATTTCTACTCCAATGAATCCTTTCTAAACTCCATCGCCTCCCTATACTGATGATCTCTCTGCATCCATGCCTGTGAGCAATCTTCTCCCTGTTACATTGTATTCGCCTCTGTAGGCAGCTCTTTGGAACAGGGACATGGGTGGTGGGTATCATAGGCTGGGGGAGGCTGAGCATCCCCAAACAGCCCAGCATGGCCCCATCCATGCGCCACCCACCTGGTGCTCCGGGCCTAGGGTTGGGGGTGCTGGGACTATGCCACCTACCCGGCGCTCTGGGGCTGGGCTTGGGGGGTGCTGCAGCCACGCCACCTGCCCAGAGCTCGGGCTAGGGGTGCTGGGGCCGCATGCCTGGGGCTCCGGGACAAGGGACTAGAGTGGGGAGGCCGGCGGCTGTGGTGGGGGTGCTCTGGGATCTGGGGGGGTGGGGTGGAAAAGAAGGGGGAGAGGATGGGCCTTGGGCAGAAGGGAAGGGGCCGGGGACTAGCCTCCCCCAAGGGCCAGTTCACCTGCTGCCCATGGGCAGGGAGGGTGGTTTACCAGTAAGCTTGGCTGCCATCTATGGAATGATAAAAACAACACTATTTCTAGCATTTGTTCTCCAAAGATTTCAAATCGTGTTCCAAATATCAATTCATCCTCAAAACCTCCCCAGGAGGCAGGTGGCTGTTAGATGCCTTTCACAGACCAACAGACAGATTTACATCCAACTCACACAAGAAAGCACAGGCAGAATCAGGAATAGCACCCAGGGCTCCTACCCCCACAGTCCCAAGCTGTTATATAGCTGAGTTACTAGATGTGCACTAAAAAATCCAGCACCCCCTCACAGCTTGAAGGACGGATGTGTTTGCCTTGCTGTGCTAGCTTACAAGTTGGTTGAGACAACGGTGTCAGGCCTATAGGCAAGGCAAGCACTTGGTTTTAGGGGGCCCTGTGCAAACTGGGACATACAACACTCTTCTTGTGACTGGGCTTCCCAGTTTCCACATGCCCACTGCTAAGTGAACTCAAGGCTGTAGAGGTGTACAGATGGGAGCTTGTACTCCAGGAAGGTAATAAGTGAAGCAGGAAATGGGGCTAGTTAGTGCATAACTAGCTTGTAGTACTAGTGTCAAACTGCAGATAGACAAGGAAGGAGCTGAGAGAGACGGGGGGAGTTGAAGGCCAATGTGATGTGGGTGGTCTATTGGAATGTCTAATGCTGGCACTATCAGCTGTTTGGTGGTTGGGCTCTGTGCCCCTGGCAGCCACCACAGCTTATAAGTTTCCAAATAAAACGTTCAAGACCATTTACGATTATTTTTCTTTCAAACTATGTTTTGAATGTTATTTTGAACGGCCCATTGAACAGCATGAGCACCCGTGGCGCCTTCTCTTGGAACCTTAATTAACACCTGCCATCAGCTGGGACTCAAACGAGCACAGAAAAGCTGATTCGTCACCCTTAATTTATCTCATTGTAGCTAGAGCGGGGCCCAATCCAGAATTTTGGATTCCTCAAAGAAGTTCTATTCCACCTCTTAGGTAGCTACTACAGCACACACAGCGCCAAACTACTTTTGATTATGGAAATTAGTAGGTGCATTCCAGTCCTTAAACTTTAAAAAAGCAACGACTTCTTGCTAATAGGCTAGAATTGATGCCACTTAATGTAGACTCTTCTCCATAAATAGGGCTCAAGGACGTGAGTTATTATTGGGAGGGTTTGATGGGGTTTTTAGTTTTGATTTTGCCAGTAGTTAACTAAAAGAAAGTAGAAGCTCAAGGGCCAGAGTTGCATACCAGTTCTCCAGTTTCCTTGTAATGCTTTCCAGAATAAAACCATCATTTTCTTTAGCATCTCTGTGATGCCCTTGGGTCCATGGGTCAGCTCAGCCTTGATGAATGATAGCACATCATTCTTTATGTAAACGTTAAGTGAACTCTAGTAAGAAGGATGTTATTGTCTCCATTTTACAAATGGGGATTTTCAGAAAGAAAGGTGAAGTGACTAGTAAAAGACCACACAAGTCAGGGTTAGAACTCAGGATACCTTCCAATAGACACTCTACAGAATTAGGTTGCATTGTAAAATCACCAACTGGGACTGATGTCCCAGGGGATAATAAAATAAGCTAAGCTGTCACGAATAGGTACATTTTGCCAAATGGGAAGAACGTAAAACATGTCCTGGAGTCTCTAAACTATTCCATGTGTCAATGTCCCTGAACCTGGCCAGATTACATGACAATGAGAACTTCACAGAAGGGAGCAATGTTTTCCCTTTTTATCTCAGAAAGATTAATTTTTAATCAATGACTTCAAGTTAAACTGTATCAAATTTAGAAGTCCAAATAAACAGTGTGTACAATTACCAAGTCCAAAGCAAGCAAACAAGGGGCTTATCTGCCTTTCCATAGGATCCTAACAATTTCCAAAATTTCTCCCCTCTTCAGTGTGCTTTCAGGTCCCGCCAGAGCCTTCAGGAAACAGGCATTAAATCAAACAATGTTTGCTTCATAAAGTGTTAGCTTGCAAAAACGGAAATTGTCATAAAATGCATGGGCTTGGTCTGGTAAAAAAAACTGTGCGTTAATAATGCTTGCTCATTTGGTAATAATATTGTAATCCTCACAAAATTCAGAAACATTTCCGAATTTTTCCATGGAATTTTGAAAGTTGCATCACCATTACCATTTTCACATTTTTTCTGAATTGGTCAAAATAGAAAAGGTGAAAATGTTGCCTGTGAAGAATAGTCTTTTGCCATCATATCAATGGTGAACATTTTGACACAAACATAGAAACTTCTTTAAAATGTGCTGAAATGTGGGACCTTCTAACCAGGAATTAGAATCTCTTTTCACTGCTCTAGAGCCCTTAAGTCAGGAGATGATGGGAAACAAAGCTAGAAACAATCATTGTATCGTACACAGTATAGTTTTAAGCTTATGATAAGGTAAACCTAGCTGTCAGAATAAAGTCTTAGGAGTCATTGTTAAAACGTTTGCACTTTTTATAATGCAGAGCGATTTCATAATCACCATAAAATATTCTAAGCAGAAGTTACTGAGTCATTTTCACATTTCTTGAGTGATGGTCACTCACAACCAGAACGGGACAAAACTACACAACTTAGCCTGACTATTACCCCAAATCCATGAGCCACCAGGTGTCACTCCCACATCACTACTGAATTATTCAACAGTGGCTACAAGATGTGTGTCTTACAGCAAGCCACCACTTAATTCCAAAATTGAAGAAATCCTGAGCGCTTAGACTGTGTGTAGCTACCTACAACGATTCAACAGACATTCCCTTTTCTCTTCATCCAGTTTACCCAGGCCTCTTCGGAATGGGGTGATTTTGAGAGGGGAGTTCAGAAAGAGTTGAATCCTGGGATGAAAAGCTACTTTTGGGCATGTGTCCACAACTGCCATTTGGCCTGATTCTGTCCCTCATAGACTCATAGACTTTAAGTTCAGAAGGGACCATTATGATCATCTGGTCTGACCCCCTGCATGTTGCAGGTCACAAAGCCGTCCCTACCCTTTCCCTTGACTCTGCTGTTGAAGTCCCCAAATCCTGTGGCTTAGTGACTTCAAATGGCAGAGAACCCTCCTGCTAGCGATCCCTGCCCCATGCCATTAGTTTAAATGTGAATGAGAGTAATTCCATTGCCTTCAACAGGAGGATAACCACTCAGCATTTTGCAGGAGGCAGTATTACAAATACCAGCTTCAATAACATTAACTTACTCTTCCAAATCTAGGGTTCAGAAAGTGCCCACTGGCAAAATGAAATGGACTGACCCCTTTGTTCATGTACATAATTACACCTGCTAATATTTTTGGTACGCACAATGCACAGGTTAGCTGATATGGTGGAACTCTGCCAAGAATATTCAGTGACTATGGCTAAACTTGGTCTTCTTTATTCATGTGCGGATTTGGCCCATAATTTGCAGTATTACACCTCTACCTCGATATAACGCCACCTGATATAACATGAATTCGGATATAACGCGATAAAGCAGCGCTCCGGGGGGGCGGGGCTGCGCGCCCCAGCTGATCAAAGCAAGTTCGATATAACGCGGTTTCACCTATAATGCGGAAAGATTTTTTGGCTCCCGGGGACAGCGTTATATCGAGGTAGAGGTGTATTGTTCTTTCTTAGCCACACTAGAGAAGGTGGTTAGGTATCATAACCTCCCATAAAAGGGGCTTGCTTTCTAACAGTTGTCCATATAAGTGATAGGAGCATTAACTGTGGATTTTCTGTAGAGTGAGATGCAGCTGAATTTCAAAATCCAGTTTCCGTTGTGGAAGCAGAAAAAGAACTGACAGGAAGGGGATACAATGCATGACAGTTCGTTACCAAAAGTTAGGCTAACTGTAACCCTAATAACGCGAGATTTGTAGAAGCAAGGAATGTGTGAAGCGAGCGGAAAAGAACTGTGTAAGAAGTTGCTGCGACCTTGTGTAAATAATATGGAATGTAGACTAAGAGTCTACATTAGTGAGCAAAACAAGATATCAAAATGACCTATGTATAAACAAAATGCAACTGTTGCTCATTATTGTCTGTAACAAAAGGTATAAATGCTTGCTGTAATTGTTTACTTGTTGAGAGACCTGCTTAGCTCTCTCTCTTTGCGCAATTGTGAGAGTTAATAAAGCATCTGACTTGCTATACCTAAACAAATAGTGAGAACTCTGTTTTTCTCCGACAATTTGGGGGCTCGTCCGGGATGGCAACGCCCGCAGAGGCACCGGCAGCTGCTACGGATCGTTCCCCTTTGAACCTCATGGCGCCACAATAGAGGTAGGAGACCTTTTGAAATCTCTATTGGGGTGTCGGAGGAGGACTGTCCGTGGGGCCGTCTGTCCCTGTTGGGCTCACGCCATCCGAACTTATTGACTGTGCAGCAAGGTCAGATGCTGAGCGGCTTAGGGGAATTGTTGCCGCCCCCTGTATGCATATGCTAGGTGCATAGGGTTTGCACCTGTGTTGAGGGGTTGTTACCGCCTCAGGAGGGGTTTTTACCGCCTCGAGTGATGCATCGAGGTACTTGGGAATAGTACCTGGAGGTACTTGGGAATAGTACCTGGAATAAGGCCTTGGAGTGTGTGTGTGTGTGTGTGTGTGTGTGTGTACACCAGTGTGAATTGAGTGTTACCGGAAGACGCCCAGAGTACTCTGCGAAGTCTTTTGGCTCGTGACCAGAACTACTCTAACGCAAGCCCGGTAACTAGAGGATCTTTTAGGAGATCCGACCCACGGTGGGCTAACTCGGCCTGGCATCGTCCGGCGAGGAGGCTACCTGGGTCTAGGAGTGTGTGAACCCATCTTCCCTCCCCTTTTCCTCTCCGTGTGAGCCACTGACAGTCTGATCATCTCACTGGATGCAACAGAGTAAGCGGCGCCATCTCTCTGAGACTAGCCGACGTTTACTCTGGTTGTCGTGACTCTTCATGTTCCACATGAGGGTTTGCTATTATTGGATACTGAGTCTGTGTACAGCCTGTAAAAATACATGAACAACATAGAGCTGAGACAAACCCAAAGGAACGGACCATGGCATTGCTGGCTACTCTAGTTTAAAAGAGGAATGGGCCACGTGGCTAAAGTGTCCCTTGGTACAAATGGATTCACCACTGCATTCTGGCAATGTATCGAATGCTTTAATTTATGTTTGATTACACCATCCCACAGGGCTGTGAATTACTCAAATTTCATGATTTGGTTAAAATGCCAACATATTTTCAACTCCCAGCTTCAAGTCAGTGGTACATTGGAAGAAAGGATACTTTCTAGAATACAACGTCTTATAAACATTGGTTTGATGACTATCATACCAGAATCGCTTTTGGCATCTTTAAACATAGTAATCACAAAGTATTTTGAACAGTAGCCTACAGCTATTGAATAATCTTTAATCTCAGAATAGAAGCAAACCTCCTCCTCTCTTCTGTCCTGGTCTTTTGGGCATTCTGAGGTTACGGTGGTTCTTTCTGGTTTCCTTTTCCGTATTTAGCAGGCATGTCCCATTTAGATACCAAGTCTCTGATCTGAGTCCCAATCCACCAGTTTATTCTGCAAGGAAAAGAGTCAAAAGGACAAAATATTAATGGGAAGGTTTCAAGGAGGATAGGCTTTATCTGTTTGCATTTACATTTTTAATAAGGTACCATGAACTAGAAGACAGAGGTGGGAAGTAGAAGCCAGGAGACCTGAATTCTATTTGCAGGTCTGCTTTGATTGCTGTGTGACCTTGGCAAATCTTAACTACTTTTCCTCTGTTTCCCTATCTGTAATATAGGGATAATAAAATACACTTCCCCGTGTAAGGCTTGGCATGCTCTTTAGAGGAATGGTGACAAGTACAGTAGAACCTCAAAGCTATGAACACCAGAACTGGACACTGAAATTAATTTGCAAACTGGACTTCTTCAACAAAAAACTTCAAAAACAGACTTCAACGAGAAACTGCAGAACTGTAATTAATTTGCCAAATGGACACCATCAAATTAGGCCTGAATAAAGACGGGGAGTGAATGGGTCACTACAAAAAGTAATTTCCCCTCTGCTGATACTCACACCTTCTTGTCAACTGTTGGCAATGGCCGACGTCCACCTTGATTGCATTGGCCTCACGACAAAAATAACGTTCCCTCTCTTGATATTCACCCCTTCTTGTCAACTGTTGAGAATAGGCCACTTCCACCTTAATTGAATTGGCTTCATTAGCACTGACCCCCCACTTGGTAAGGCAACTCCCATCTTTTCACATGCTGTATATATATACTGCTTACTATATTTTGCAGTCCATGCATCTAATGAAGTGGGGTTTAGCCCACGAAAGCTTATGCCCAAATACATTTGTTAGTCTCTAAGGTGCCACAAGGACTCCTCGTTGTTTTTAATGAAACAATGTCACTGATGTATTCTTGATCTCTTTGCATTAGCAGTTTTGACTTTTGCTTTGTTCAAAGACAGCTGAAATACGATTCAAAATTATTTAGAAAACGAAGAGGGGGCCCCCTGGAGATATTTTATATACATAACAAAGCCATTCAACATTTTCTATGACTCAGCCAATCTCTGTAAACAATTGTCAATATGACTATAGTTTCATAGCCTGTTCTCCGCTATATACTGTTTTTAAAAAATAATAAAGTAATATGATTTAATAAAATGCAGAGTATTATTTCATGACAAATTGCTGCATTGATGGTCACTTTTTGCCTCAATTTTTATTTAAATGTTACAAAAATTTGAAATCCAAACAGCTATCCAGGCTATTTTGAGACTGAGGCCAACTCCTGCATTTAACTGTAAGATTTTATCTAACTTTGAGGAATGGTTTTCGTCCTGGTTTTCAGTACTAATTCACTTGGCTAAACTTTTCCACATATTAATTAGGCTTAACTATAATTTGCTTAGGAACTTCTCCTCCAGGAAGGAAAGCAAGAACACAGGGTAATTCACAGTGTAACATTTGTAATGCAATCATCTGTTTATTGAAGGTTTTTCATCGTTTCGGTACAAAAAGCGCATTGTGGGAAAAAAAATAACCAAGCCTTTAAATTAAAACATGTAGGAGTTTTTCTTCGTTTAGACCCAAGAAAAAACAAAGTTCCTATTTGTAACAGGCAATGAAAGCTACAAAGAGGAGTTTATTAGGGGCAGCTAATATTTGGTTGCATTTATGCAATAGGCTTCACCATTAGACAACTGACCACAAGCTGAGTTCTATGATGCAAGTCAAAGGCATTCACTCAGGCAAAGCTCCTACAGACATCCAGGGAGTTTTGTTTGAATGAGGACTGCAGATTAGGAGTTGATAGCATCCAGGTGCTTTGTGATAAAAACCAGAGTATGGTGACTTGTGGAAGAGTCTTAAAGCAAAACTTCAAAATTTCCCCTCTCCATGCTTTTTAATTGCTTACCTTTTTACCCATCCAGAGAAAAACAAATTTGAAAGCAGACAGATTTCACCCCAGTGTAATCTCCCCTTTTTCCAGTACCAGAGTTATCCCCTTTCCGCCAGCACCAGCTCTTTCTCCATTCACAAGTCATCCACTATCCCTTGTTCTGGCTCTTCACATGAGCATTGGGCAGGCAGCTTATCTCCCCTGTGCTGGCAGCTCCACTTCTGGTAGTGGTGCAAAGTCCACAGGCATGACGAGGTCTGTGAGGTGCGGGAATTATGATCCCACAGAGCAGAGTGAAACTGGAGTTTTGCTCCAGTTTGAACCAATTTAAATCCAGAGCAAAGCTGCTGACTTCAGTTAAGTTACTCCAAGTTCTACTCCAAAGAAGAAAGATGGTCCAATGATTAGGACTCTAGCCTAGGACACTGGGAGCAGGGAATTGAACCCCACTGTCCCATCACAGATTTCCTCTGTGATTTTGGAGAAGTCACTTAGCTTCAGATAATAGCACTTCCCTATCTCACAGGTGTATAGCTGGGATAAATATATTCAATATTGCATAGTGCTCAGATACTGTGGTAATGAGATCCATATATGATCTTAGATTCTGCTTCCAGTTGTAGGAGAGTATCTGGATGATGGTTCAGATTTACTCACAGATGACAGGAGATATTTGCAAAGCACTTTGAACATGTGAGTACATTCCAAGTGCTAAATACTATTATTATAGTTTGGTTAATGTCATAAAAAGTAAATACCTCTGCATTCTTCTCCTTTGGACTGAGATGTCCTGAAGGAGATGAGTCAGCTTTGTGCTGCTATTCAGCATACTTACACACGAATTAAAGTTTTTTACATGTATTCCACCTCTTTCACAATAGTTGTATGCAAGACCCTATAAAAAGGAACAGTGCTGTTTTTCAGTTGTTTAGACCCTAAGAGGGAACTTCAAACACAGTTCAAAGAAGTTACAAGTTGTTCCCCTCTGCACACCACAGAGTACAATTCAACAAGGACAAAAACTCTCCTCATGTAACATGGAGACTATTTTTTTTTAAATATTGAGATGTTATGGCAGCCAAGAGTCATGACAGGTGGCATGTTGCCTTAACCATAAGCACACAGCTTCAGGAGGTTACGTTCCTTACCATCATTCCTGCCCTCAGGCATGTTTCATGCTCCACACGTGGTTTCTTTGCTCTGGGTAATCATGTCCATGTAACCGTGCGTGCCCACTCACAGGTTGAGTGGGCCATTTTTAACAGGGCAAAGGCAACAAATAAATAGGGGTGCAGGTGGGCAACTTCCAGCATTTTGCAGGACCTCCTCTTCTGCAGGACATCCTTCCTTTGTGAAAGACAAAGAGGTTGTTTGCATTTATTCATGCACCCCCAATAGAAGGTTTAGTTTTGACTATGGGCTTCATCCTAGCCACTTTCAGCCTGTGGACAGAAATAGTTTGAAATAACTGGTTGTGACTAGCAGCAGCCCGTAAATGGGGCATTACATTCAAGCAAGAGATATGGCTGGTTCTGCTTAAGAGTGCAGAGGGGTGGCTGTTGTCTTGCTGTTGCGACTCACAGAATTCCCCATAGATGGATGCCCTGGTTCACACACCATTCAATGAGCAGTACTGTATCACGGTACTATATTGTTGCAATTTCATGAAACTTAGGGAGGTATGGCTAATTCAAAGGATGCTACCAAAGCATCCTTTATAGCTCCATTAGAATAGTGCAGACAAACATCCAGTTTCAAAGTCATGCTTTGGTTCCAAGCCAGCCCAACTGCAGATGTTTATTTTAGCAGTGCCACAGGTACACATGGACACTTACAGTCAAACCACAGCCAGGTTCTTGCCTTCGGAAGCTCACAATTTAATTTAGACGTAGCACAGCAAAGGATGACCCAGACAGGGTTGAAAGGATTGGTGTATATGAAGGATGAGCATTACAACAGTAAAAGATCATGTGATGTTTTAGTTACACATACATCTCATTAGCTCATTTTTTTAAAAAAATGAATCGTGTAATTATGGGGGAGATCCCCCCAGTTTAGGTTGCTTCACATTTTCCATGATAAAAGATTGTTTATTTGAGAAGCGCTAACACCACTATTGTTTGCAGCGGGCCTTTGAAATTCAGCAGGAAGAAATTATTTGGCTAGGAAAGTGCTTTTTCTTTGTTCCATTAAATTCCTTTCCGATTGAGCTGTTATAAACAATTAAATCACTATTTCCCTTCTCTTGCTTGCATGTTTCAGAAGAAAATTGGCAGCATGCCAAAATAACGGAGCGTGAACATTCTAAAGCACTGGGGTCATGCTCCCACCAGAGCAGGAGCAGGAGTAGCACTTGCTGCGTTGAGAACAGTGTAGAGGTCCCAGAGCGGCTGTAGCAGCAGGGAAAATTCCCCTGATTAAATCTCTGGACCTGTGCCCCATCACCTTCCTCTGGGACACTGCCTGGGGCAGGTGCCCCCACTTCCTAGGAGCTAGAGGGGGAAGAGAGAGAGAGAGCGCGTGGGGTCAGGCTATCCTTGACCATCTCTGGGCACAGCACATGGGACCAGTGGCCCATTTCTACTCTGGGATAACAGCTTTCTCCTGCTACCAGCCACTATGGTTAGGCTCAAGGTGTAGACATCTGTGCTGCAATGCAGGGTTCAAACCCTTATGTTTGTACCTAATTTTTAGAAAGTCATTTAACCTCCCCCACAAAAAACTAGGAAATCACAAAAACTATATTACAAGAATGTCATAGAGGTTGGAAGTGAAGCAATTGAAAGTTAGGATATGCTATATTTATTGTTGCCCATGCAACCTTAATTCTACCTCCTTGTGTGTGTACGTTATAAAAGTCTTTCATTACATGCATACTATTTTTTTTTTAAACAAAAAAGCCTTATTAACTGCCCCGACTGGCTGCACAAGGGGGCAGAATTAAAGTTACATGCCTACAGGCATTTCCTAACTTTGGAGCTGCTTCTTCAAGCTTCAACAAGCTGATAAAACCTGATTTAGTTTAATTAACACTAGTTCAATATTTGGATTATACACTAATAATAAAATCCAGATCTTTGGAAAACTTTTTTTAAAAAATTAAACATTCAATCAAATGACATCTCTCACCTTATCCTGGGCCCAGTGAAATCAATAGCAAAGTTCCCATTGATTTCAATGGTGCAGAATTGACCCCCTCCCCCCAGTCACTCACATGGCTTCAGCATAACGATGTAGATCTAATTTTTGGAAACAGAAAAAGATATTGACTTCTTAAAAGGTGGAAAATACAGAGCTTCACCAATTAAAAATGTTTGATATCTGTTTTACTCAGTGGAAAAAATAGTACGTGATCATGCAATTCATGACTGTGTTGTAACGTTTACGCACCCAGAGAGTGAATGAAGGTTGCACAGGTTCCTTTCCTGTAGTTATTGGTGTGTAAATTATTTATAGACTGAATATACTATCTGATGGTTTATGCTGTACATTTAATACTGTAGGTTAAGCTGCACTCATATCTTTCATGCTGTTCTCCAAAAATGCATAAGTTTGACACTGGATCGCTCTTTTTTAATGGCTATTGCTCTGCTCTGGTCCATGTAGTGGGTGGGAGGAAGAAGAAGAATTTCTAAGGGCTGGTCTACACTGGGGGTGGGGGAGAGAATCTATCTAAGATACGCAACTTCAGCTACGTGAATAACGTAGCTGAAGTCGAAGTATCTTAGATCGATTTATCTGGGGTCCACACGGCGCGGGATCGATGGCCGCGGCTCCTCCGTCGAGTCCGCTACCGTGGAGTTCCGGAGTCGACGGGGAGCGCGTTCGGCGATCGATATATCGCGTCTTAACGAGACGCAATATATCGACCCCCGATAAATCAATCGCTACCTGTCAGTACGGCGGGTAGTCTGGACGTACCCATAGTAACTAGAAGGTGTGAGATCAGACTAGGTCCACCCTTCTTTAAAATTAATCTACCAATAAAACAGAGCCATCCTGCACTGGGTAAAAAATGAACTACACATTCAATATCTACAATTTCTGCTTCCTAAATGAGGATGGAGAATCCATTTCCTCAGTAATTTTAGAACCATGGTAACAAATTAAAAGTGAGAGCAGACACTAGATAACCAAGAAGATGCACAAAACACAGTGGAGATCATCCAAATTAAAGAGAACTCTTCTACAGTGTCAAATTTTTAGTAATTAGTATTGTCATTAGAGGCACATCTCCAGCTTTAAGCAATTTTGAGTAATTAATGTTTTTATATTTTGCATGAGAAGTCCTGACTTCAGCATTTTCCTAGTGTACAAATTCTCCTAGTCAGAGCCACACAATACAGTTTAACTCAGTTGAAAGGCAATTAGAGTCAGCAGAAGAAAATGTAATTTGTCAGTCGGTACAAACTATTACTTCTAGTCTTGGATTTGATTTTTATTAACAATACAATTGGCTGATTAAAAGAGAAGCAGACACGTGATTTTGTCAATTCATATTAACACATTTGCTGAGTATCTAAGCTACAAGTGTTATAAAATATTGAAAATTTTAAAATGACTATACAGACAAAAAAGCTAAGCAAGTGACAAACCCAAATGCCTTCCATAGGCTAGACTGCTTACAAGATTTTAATGAAAATATATATTTTAGAACTTAAAATATCGAAGAGGAGGCCTTGTTATCTGTATTAAACAAACAAACAAAAACATTTAAAATAGTGAACTGTGTAAGAAGCTGGAGTATGGCTTAGTGGTTAGTTCACGGGGTGGCAAGTCAGAAGTCCTGGGTTCTATTGCCAGAACAACTACTAACTTTCCTTGGGATCTTGGTCAAGCTCTCTGGTTCAGATCCTCAAAGGTATTAAGGCACCTAACTTCTTGTGCTTCTGTGCCTGAGACTTCTCATCTGTAAAATGCAGCTAACAACATATACCTACTTTCCTACAAGTTTTCTGAAAGACCTGTTCATAAATCAGTGTGAGATTCTCCAGTGAAAGGGTCTGTAGAAGTGCAAAGTATTATTAAGAGAATCAAAGACCACAATTTGCCCTTTCCTGTTTTAATTACAATGTTAGACCAAAGATGGAACTTAGAACACTGAGGAATTAAGAGCCCTAGTAACTTTAAGCTAACAAATATACAGTAGCAATACAATACATGAAGTTTTAGGTTCCTTTTACCTAATAATTTCTAGTATTGGGGAGTGGCTTAGAACATGCCAGTATAAAAGAGGGGAAATGGAAGGAATGGGATCTGGTGGGGAGATGGGTATTTCTGCTCTCATACAAGGCTATATCACTTCTCTAACAAACATCACCATTGGCTTTGAGAGGAACCTAGAAAACACTTCCCCCCACTCTCCCAAGCCTTCAGAATTAGCCACACTGATTAATCTAACAACAACAACAACAGAAAAAGACATGCCTGATACAGAAGACCCCTCATCTCTGGTTCTTTCTCATCTTTCTCTGCTGAACTACATGGTACCTTGGTGTTGGCTGCATGAATGGGCAAGTCTTTAGAATTCAGTCACTCTCATCATAAAAGGGGCATATTTTCTGCCCTGAGTCAACCCTACTGTTATTGACCCAGCCCTTATTATATAGGACCGTTAGTTCCTTGTGTCACCACTTGCTGTTCTGAACCTCATCTCATCCAGTTGCTTTTCATCTCAGTTATTTATTGTGAATGACTCAATTCAGTTGGCTCTGGATCTCTTCATCTTCCAGACAGCCAACAGTGCTCATATATCAGCCTCAGGCCAGCCGGCAGCACATGGGTACGATGGCGTTCTCTGAGACACGTCAATGATAGAATTAGATTAAGCAGAACAACAAGTTGATTGACAAGTGTGCTCCAAAATGCATGCAGGACTATTAGTATAATTAAATGGCTTCCACCCAGCTTTACCCTCCTGAAGAAAGTAGATGAGACAGGCCACCTAAACACTGATTGGTGACTTGGGATATGGTATAGGAGGACTTTGTGTACCTGTCTCCATGCCTTTTTTCATGACATGTGGCCTCTATGCTTTCATCTACCTAATTTGCCATGCAGCCACTCATCTACAGACAGGCCCTGTTCAAGATTCCTTCAAATTACATCAATCTAAAGGTGAAAGGGCTCTTAAGAAACAGGTGGAAATGAGGGACCTCCCAGCCTTATGGGGGCAGGAGAAAATCTTATGACTCTGTTAGGGTCAGGTGAATTAAGTGGAAAAAGGGAGAACCTATGTTCTAAATTCAAGGTAGTTTGCCAACACAGTCTACTCATGCAAATGGAACTGCTCCTTTTCACATTAGCACAGAAAAAACAGATGATTTAATATTCTGAATGCTACTCTAAATACAAGAGGTGTGATATTACCGCCTTCACATAATCTTGGATGGTAAACTACACTGAGACCAGCAGACATCAGAGTGCACATCTGAAGAAGCAAAACCAATGTTTATGAGATGAGGATGTCTTCTTGAGTTTCCCATTTTATCTTCCAACTGAACTTCATCTTGGGTGAAAGCATGAAGCTCTTTAGGTTTTGTTTGATTTTAATTTTAATCTGCTGCTGCCTATGCTTGTAGTAAAAAAAAAAAAAAAAAATGGAAAAAGGATACAAATGAGTAGTGAGTGGGGCAAATGCAAAAAAGGAGGAAACGAAAAAAACCCAATAGAGATGAAGATATGGCAAGAAGGGGAAAAATGCGAGAGAATGAGAAGGGAGCCAGGTAGCACAACTGGTAAGTAAGAAAATGTCCATAAGCAATATGTGTGTCCTCACTGTTTCTGCTCTGGGGATTAACAGGCACTCTCTGTTGTTTTGTTCTCTCTTTCTTATATCTTGGCTCACCCATTATGTTAAATTCCATAATAGTTACCATATTAGAATAGCACATGTTAGATCACTCAAAATTTTTGGCTCCCAAAATAATTGTCTTAAAGAGGTCACTATGTATAAGCTGCTTTTATAACTGGCTGTATATTTCAAAAGTTACAGCAATTCATGTATGTGTAGGTTGTCAAAATCCAGCCAAATACTGTAATTACAAAACCTTTTGAGAATCAGGTCATGAGTGCTGGTTAGGAACAAGTACTCAATTTGTATTGTTATTAAAGTGAGATCTCAAACTTTTGAGTAATTAATGCCCTTGTTTTTTGCATAAAAGTCTGGTCTTCAGCGTTCTCCTAGGATACAAATGTTCCCTAGTTGAAGCAGCTGAATACAGATTAACTCAACTGGAAAACAATTACAAGAGAAAGATGAAGATGTAATTTGTCAGGCTGAACACAAAATGTTCTAACACAGCATTTCCTGTTATGAATAGCATCTTACTAAAGGTATGATTGGGTGATTTCACAATGGACATCTGATTTGGACTATTCACATCTCTACATTTTCTGAATACCTAGCTATTGCCATAAAGCACCCCAAAAACTTTCAATATCCAGAGGAAAACGAACAAAGCCGACAATCTCCAGATCTTTGCTTAAATTGCTAATAAGTAAATGTGTTATAAACCCATGTTCGACAGACTGAAAATGATCTTTCCCAAATCCAAATGACATGCTGCTAAAGCTGAAAGTGATAGATTACAGCTGGCTGATAAAGCACTGTGCTTTACATTCGCTTTTAAAACTACCCTTTGTGAAAGAACCTCCAGGCTTTCTGTTGGTTGTTTTGCTTTTATTAAGAGACACAAAGCTCCTCTCATCGGTTAATAGTAATTACATGTTGATACGTGAAGAACTAAAGTGAGACGGATGTTTCCACTCATTTCCAAGACATGCAAAAATTACTTGATGGAGCCAAAATAGAATGTTTAATAATGGGCAAACACTATGGTTCGTTTTGATTACAGTCTCCTTATAAACTGTTTAATGATTGATTTTAAAACACTGTACAATGGAAACATGAAATTTTATCATAATTACAATTCTTAATGAAAAAACATGTATTTACATATTTTTTTGGAAGTTATTTGTTGCATTTCACCTGTTCTCCATACAATGATAGAGACAGGTGAATCTAGAAATCTAATGACAAGGTTTACACACTTTCATGATAATAGCTGTAAAACTTTTCGTATGCGCTCACACTTCTCCAACAGGTCTGGATCTTCTGTATCCGAATTGTCATATTCTTTCATAAGAGCTTCAGCTTTCTGCATGGTTACATCTCGCGCGCTGCCCTTAAGCCCCTCCAGATAGTCCAATAAAATAGAGAAATATTCATCTGGAACCTTTAAGAAGAGAGATAATTGACAATGTAAGTTACGTGATGGGAGAAAATCTCAGCTGACAATTAAAGTCATGTGATGGCACCAGGCTGAATATATACCAGGCTGAGTCAAACAACTATCAGGAATACATGGTTATTAGATGCAAGCAATTCTCAACTCAAATGGGGATATTTATTGGCAGTGTGCTAATCATTGTGGGAGACAATCATTACATATTTGCTCTGTGCTCAGCTTTTAGGATAACACTCTAAGCAAAATGCAATCACAACAAATGCTGAAATACCTATTAGTACATCCCTCCACTTACTGACCAACATCTCAACCCTATACGAGCTGTTGAAGGAGAAAACGGTGGCCCAAATACTATCCTTGGATATGTGTGTGCAAGTTCTACTGAATTCAATGAGAGTTGTATGTTCATATCTGAGGAAAAGACTTGGCCAAACAGCTCAGAATACGTATAATAATAGCAACTTTCCACCCTCAATGCCCAAAATTATCTGAGCTGCTGGGAAGAGATACCACCCACTGTCAAACAATAGATTGTGACGTTGACAGAACCATCATAGGAGGAGCTAACATTTAGTTTGAACAACAACAGATAAATTCAGACATATGGAAACCATTTTTAGATCACAGTGAATCAGACTCTGATAGAATCATTTAACTAAAATATGCCTAATGTGAAACAGCGTCACTGTCTCCAAGCACCCCATCTGTTTTTTCTCTTCTCTCTTCCCTTCTCATTAGTTAGTTAGTAATAGGTTACATTTTAGCTTCATCAGTTAGGATATAATGCTGTTATAACCAATAAGTTGTATTTACATTACTGATAATCCAATAAAGACATTTTAGACATTAGTTTATTCCACATTTTTAACCATAAAGTAATGTATTTTCAAGAAGATCACATAACCTGATTTTCTACGAAGCATTTCTTAAATGTATGTACAATTTCTATGACAGCAATCTTTGTTATTAATAAAATATTTTCCCTGGGATTCAGAAGAAGCTAAAATGACCCGTTCGGCAAATATTTATGCACATGTTTAATTTTACACAGGACTTCAACAGGACTACTCAATATGTGTAAAGTGAAGCATATGCACAGGCGTTTGAAGGATCAGGGCCTTACTTAACAGAGGTCTGTATGCTTTTATTCTACTTGAGAAATATCATTTTACAGAAGAAAGAATTTTAACAGATAATGAACTTTACAAGTTATTTCTGCACTATCACTGAGCCCGGTAACTTCACTGACTGAAAGTTCTATCAGTTGCAGTGCACTGAGGAAATGAGCCTCTAACAATGTAATAGTAAATGAAGGATAATACAGAGCACTAAACCAAAAGCAAAGTCTATATTCAGACTTATAATTTATCCAGTAGGGAAACCAACTATCACTCTTCAGCTACAACACTCCTGTTAAAAACCTACATGAAAAAGGAAATTAACCAGAGGCATAGTGATGAAACTAACTATACACAAAGTGCTGTCAAATGCATAGAGTAAATATACTGAAAAAATAAAACCATCTTCTTGTTTTCTAATCTGGTTCAGTTACAGTAAATTTGTAACAATAGCAGACAAAAAAGATAAGACACAAATATGAGGTTTAGGTTGATAATATTCCTTTAATGGAAATAATTCTCTTTATAGTGAATGTTTGAACTCAACAGCCTCTGTGTACTCTGTACTTTAGCCAAAACATCCATATATAATTTACCCTTCTTTTTACCAGACTTTATTTGTGTAGTCAGACCTCATCATGTATAATTATATCTATCATTATATAATTTAAGCAAAGTGCTTAAAGGGGCAATTAGTAGTCTATGCTAAACTTAGAAATTGTATGTGTGGAGAGAATCATGTGGCTGCTTTGTTCTTAAGACTATAAAGCATTTAGTTTTCAGCCTCAAAGAAAGGCAAACGAAAACCTTTGAAACATTTCTTTAATCTAGCTATATAATTTATTCCAAGTAAGAACCATGTTAACCAGAGAGTATTCTATGTATTTTTCCTTCCACTGAATATGCAATAGTGGTAGACAAACTTAATGGGTTTATGGTTTTGTCTATCATTTCCACTGCCATTTATCTTGGCTTTTGTTTCATTTCCTCTCTTCCAAACAGTTTCCTTGCCTCTAGCCTTATCTGGAGAACGGTTGCTGCTTGTAGACTTGCTTTGTCTACAGTTAGTTCCACAGGGCTGCATAAGCACGCCAACTGGGCTTGGCAGGAAAAATAAATAAATAAATAAGGCAAATATCACATCTTCCTCCGAGTTTAGATTGTCACCAAAACAATATTTAAGAACGTCTTGTTGAAAAATTATTTTTCTTCAACAAAATGATGCCATGGCTCCAAAGGACAGGGAGTTTGTTGTACACAATTCAAATAATCACTATTAATAAGTGAGAATAATTTTTGCAGAATCATTTCTTTTAATGACGATCTCCCTGATGTAAAATGACGATCTCCCTGATGTAATCTGAATTAGGCCTGAGGCAATATTCCAGCGGGCTGTTGATGCCACAGGAAATAAATCAATTGAACATGTACAGTCCAACAGTGCAATGTAGATATGTAGCAGCCAAACATATTAAATGGAAATATCTATCTAGAAGCGAACCAAATATTATCAACTCTTGAGTGTTCAACAGTACTATATAACTGTGAAGGTGTTTAGCACTTACACATGCCACGGGCCCCCGCAAAGATGTAAACCAGAAGGCTCACACCTTTGAGTGGAGTTCTGGAAAAGACCAAGTTTAAACTACACGAGGAGTCAGAACTGGTAACAGGGGAGAGGCAATTTGACTGGAGAGATCTCAGCTCTCAGGCTGGAGTGCTGGACAGAGGGTCTGAACTCCAAGAATGTGCCCAGCAGCTCCAAGACTGGGGTTACGCCTGGTATCTGTTGAGACTCCAGAGTCTTAAATTACACAGAATCCAGCAGGCTGGATCCCCTCACAAGAGTCCAGGGAGCTGCTAAGAGGGTGCGCTCAACGAGACCTATGACACCAGTCACCCACCATCTGGATTTTACAGAGTCAGTCCTAACTGATTTTATAGACAGAAGCAAGTACACCTTCCTCTCTGAATCCCACTTTTCCTATTGCAGGACCTTCAGTTATTAACTGGGCACCACCAGAAGCTGAAGATGGAACTTGGGAAGGAACAGAAAAAGTGCTTTCTTTTGTATTTTATTCATGACTGGAACTCGGTAGACTGTATTGGCTAAAGAAGAGGGAGCAGAATTTAGGCATAAAAATATATTCACCAAAGTGGTCACCCTCACTAAGGGCCTGATGCAGTGAAATACTTACGTATGTGCTTAACTTTATGTACTTGAGTAGTTCCTCATTCAAACTCATAGAAATCAGTGGAAGCAGCCTATTTAAAGACCATTTGCAATCTGACCTCACCAGTAATAAACAGTTCAAAATATGTTAGTATAAATAACTCATAATAATCTCAATGGATTAAAGAAGATACCAAAATAGGAAACATTTCTATTTCAGTGTTGAGAAATATAGAATTAAGCTATGTATTGATACTCAAATCTATTGAAAACATGCTATTTGAAGATACTATTAACCAATTTATGTCAATGTGGAAAGAAAGAAACCCAAAGACGAACAGGTGTAAAAGCAAGGACATCATTTTGGCTCTAAAATAGCTCCTAGACAGCTGTAGAGAACATATGTTGTGTTTGGTAGGATGTTAAGGACGGTTTTAAAGGAGAAACAAATCTAAAGTACTAAGCAAATTATTCCCCATACCTGAAATTAAACTTTTATTTTGCCACTTCCTAAATACAGCTATGCCAGTAAAATTGTACTAATGCTATGTGAACATTTTTGCCTAAACAAAACACTGATTTTACTATTTTTTTCTTAAATCTTTCTTCTCATCAAGGTAACACTTTAAGTTGGTAGCTGGCGTGAAATCTGCATCAAATAGGCCAACAACTATTTTAATTGTGTTATGTATAAAGTAAACTTACAAAAAAATCTTTAACTGTATGGACACATCCAGACAACTAAAAGAACAAATGAACAACCCACTATAGATTGGCAAGCTGGTTTGCTCTATTATGCAACAAAGTGGAATGATCTGAAAGATTCCCTCAATGCCACCATAACCAGAGGCTAACTGGAAATTAAATCTCTTGTTTTCAAAAGTTATTAAATTGCTGGATTCTACCACTGGTGCAAGCCTAGCCTTTGATTTTTAACATAGATGCACTGCCAAGCCTTTTATAATCAGTCTAAGGTCCCATATACATTGTACTGAGTGAGAAACCATATTAGCAGCCCGCTAGCATGGTTTCACATCTGAGTCAGAGCCTGAAAAGATCTGCAACAGCTTCAGCTGCCTAAAATGTGAGTATCTATGATTTTAGTACTGGGTGCCACATTCAGAAGTTAAGATTAACCAATACAGCTGAAATATGGTCTAAATTTATCATTCATTTGAATTCAAAATGCAATAATACTTTTTGTACATTAATTATAACAATCTAGTATACACAGGAGAAAGGTCATTCCAAACCATCTCTGGTCTATTATGACCTTTCTTCTAAGTCTTGCTGCATTAACTACAAACGATTTAAAGCAGAGATTGGCAAACATGTCTTGCCAGTTGTTCTGAAAGGCTATAGTAACAAATGATTTCTAAACACTGATGATTTTAGAATCAAATGTATACATTGACTCCTTGTCCAGATTAAATAAAAAATTACAAACGTGTTGGGATACCATAGTAACATTTGGTTAACAAAAAATAGGCGTAATTAATTTATAACTACTTGCTTTAAGATATTATTTTGCTAAATAAAAAGTGATATTAATACAAACCTTCTCTTTCTCATACATGTGCAAAAGAAGCCAAGTCTGCCTAGTCTTTTGAAACTTCCATTCTTTTGGATTTTTGGACCAGCTGTAACAAAATAAATGAGAAAAATAATTGCTCAAATAAAATACTGGATAATAAAAATACTCAGCACTCACGTAGCACTTTTATATAATGATTCAAAGTGCTTTACCAGCATTACATTAACTAAGCCTCACAACGTCCTTGTGACCTAGGTGTTAGAGTATATATTGTACAGGTGGCAAAAGGGAAGTACAGAAGGATTAAGTGGCTTGCCCTAAGTGTCAAGCAAATCACTGGGAGAGCAAGCCGAAGAACCTAGGAATCCTGACTACCAATCCCTTGCTCAAGATATAGGATAACTTTGCATCATATTTGAAAAATACAGTACATTTAAAAGCATGCAAAACAAATGCACGTCTGCAAATACTCTCTGAATGCCTCACATGCAAACATTTTAAATATGTAAAAACTGAGCTGGGCTAAAATGTCAGACTGATGTGTGCAATTTGCATATAGTAAGACTGTGTTTTGAAAGCTGGTATATTTTGCTATAAATATAAAGAGGGAAGAAAACTCGTTTGAGAAAATGGGTATTTCTTCTAAAAACAACAGTAGAATAATGAGCGAGTAACAAATCTCACTATGAAATGCATACTGCTTTTTTGCCTCTACAACATAATACACAAAAATCTAGTATCTTAATATGAAACAGTACTAGTCAATATACTGAAGCATTATTACAGATGTAGCCCAATACAAGGGAACATTAACCCTAGTAAATTAAAATTATTAGATTTTAATCTGAAAAAAAGACAGTTATCATTTCTGTAACTGGTGTTCTGCGAGATGTGCTGCTCATGTCCATTACATATGAGGTGTGTGTGCTTGCCATATGCACCGGTGCCGGAAGTTTTTCCCTCAGCAGTATCCGTAGGGGACCGGCTCTGGCACCCTCTGGAATGGTGCCTGCATGGTGCAGTATAAGGAGCGCCGCTGGCTCTCCCTACCCTCAGTTCCTTCTTGCCAGAAAACTCCAACAGTGGGGAAAGAGGGCGGGTTGTGGAATGGACATGAGCAACACATCTCGAAGAACACCAGTTACGGAAAAGGTAACTGTCTTTTCTTCTTCGAGTGCTTACTCATGCCCATTTCATATTAGGTGACTCCCAAGTAGTACCCCGGGAGGTGGGTAGGAGTTCACGGACATGTAGATTGCAGCACAGCTCTGCCAAATCCAGCATCATCCCTGGCCTGCTGAGTGATGACATAATGAGACATGAACGTGTGGACTGAGGACCACGTTGCAGCTCTACAGATGTCCTGGATAGGAATAAGAACAGGAGTACTTGTGGCACCTGAGAGACTAACAAATTAATTTGTTAGTCTCTCAGGTGCCACAAGTACTCCTGTTCTTATTGCAGATACAGACTAACATGGCTGCTACTCTGAAACCTGGATAGGAATGTGCACCAGGAAGGCCGATAAAGACACCTGCACTCTCATCGAATGGGCTCTGACAATTGGTGACAGCAGAACCCCCGCCAGGTCGTAACAGGTCCTTATGCACGAAGTAATCCAATTGGAAATCCTCTGCGAGGACACTGGGTGACCCTTCATCTTATCTGCTGTAGCAATGAAGAGTTGAGTTGATTTATGGAAAGGCTTGGTACGTTCTAAGTAGAAAGCCAAGGCCCTCCGGATGTCCAGGGCGTGAAGTGAAGACGCCTCTCTTCACTGGTCTTGTGCGGTTTGGGACAGAACACCAGGAGGAAGATGTCCTGGTTCATATGGAAGGTGGAGACCACCTTTGGCAAGAAGACCGGGTGAGGCCGCAACTGAACCTTATCTTTGTACGGAGGTTCTGAGGTCAAGGCTTTAATTTCAGAGACCCGTCCCGCCGATGTCACCGCCCCCAGGAATGTGACCTTCCACAATAGGTGGGAAAAGGAGCAGGAACCCAGCGGCTCAAAGGGCGGGCCAGTGAGCCTAGAGAGTTAAGATCCCACTGTGGGACAGGAGACCGTACCTGCAGGAAGAGTCTCTTGAGCCCTCTCACGAATCTGACCATCATGTCATTGGAAAACACCGTCTGTCCTTGGATTGGTGGGTGAAAAGAGGAGATGGCCACGAGACGCACTCTAATGGAAGACTGCGTCAGGCCTTGGTTCCTCAAATGGAGCAGGTAGTCCAGGACAGCCTGTATGGAGGAATGCGAGGGAGAGATACCCCATTCGGATGCCCAGCAGGAAAACCACGTTCACTTGGCCAGGTAAGTCAGTCTAGTTGAGGGCTTCCTACCTTCCAGGAGGACCTGTTGGACTCCTTCCGAATAGGTCCACTCCTCTGGGTTCCGCCATGCAGCATCCACGCTGAGAGGTGGAGGGATCTGAGGCTGGGGTGTAGGAGTTGACTGTGGTCTTGTGACAGCAGGTCTGGTCGGTTGGGCAGGGGCCCAGGAGCGTGCTGAACCAGTGTCGGCGAGGCCATGTCAGGGCGATCATGATGACCTGCGCCTTGTGCCTCTTGATCTTTGCTAGGGCCCTGCTGATGAGCGGAATCAGAAGGAACGTGTACATCAGGCTCCCTGACCACAACAGGAGGAAGGCATTGGAGAAGGAGCCTTTGCTTAGTCCTTGCCAAAAACAAAACTGGTGGCCTTTCCTGTTCTGTCTGGTAGTGAACAGGTCCACTTGGGAAGTTCCCCACCTTTGGAAGGTCATGCAGGCTACCTCTGGATGGAGCGATCACTCGTGGTGAGAGGAGAAGTCCCTGCTGAGCTGGTCCGCCAGTGTATTCCTGATGCCAGGAAGGTGACAAGCTTCCAGGTGGATCTTGTGGCTGATGCAGAAGTCCCATAGGCGGAGCACCTCCTGACAGAGAGCCGACGAGCACACTCTGCCTAGCCTGTTGATGTAGAACATCGAGGCTGTGTTGTCCGGCAGGACTTGTACCATCTTGTCCGACAGGTAGGGCAAGAAGACTCCGCACACCAGCCGGACTGCTCGGAACAACAGCCGGACTGCTCGGAATTCTTTGATGCTTATGTGGAACCGCGCTTCGTCCAGGGACCACGTCCCCTGAGTCTGGACGATGCCGATAAGCGCCCCTCAGCCGAGGTCCGAGACGTCCGACACCAGCTCAATGGAGTGGGGAGGGTTGTCGAAGGGAACCCCTTCCAGGACCATCCTGCAGTCAGTCCACCACTCCAACGAGGTAAGTATCACCTGGGGAATGGTAACAATCTTTCCCAGGGTGTCACGGGACTGGGAATAGACTATTGTTGCAGGGGCTGCATCTGGAGTCTGGCATGGCGGACCACATAAGTGAACACTGCCATGTGACCCAGGAAGCACAGACAGACCCTGGCTGTAGTCAGAGGGAATGCGGAGACTTACGTGATGAGACTCATCAATGTGTGGAACCTTTCCAGCAGCAGGAACACCTTGGCGCAGGTCCAGTTGAGGACCTCTCCGATGAACTCTATCTTCTGCACTGGCACTAACGTCAACTTTTTGTCATTTACCAGCAGGTTCCGATCGTGTCATGTAGCTTGAAGCACCGTGACATCTCTTTGGACTTGAGACCTGGAGCTGCCCTTGACGAACCAGTCACTGAGGTATGGGTAGATCTGGATACTCTGACGCCTGAGGTAAGCCAATACCACCGACATGCACTTGGTAAACACTCTCAGTGCTGTCACCAGGTCGAATGGGAGGACTGCAAACTGGTAGTGGTGGGGCCCCACCGTAAATCGGAGGAAGTGTCTGTCCTTGAAAGATCGCTATGTGGAAGAATGTGTCCTTCAAGTCAAGGGCGGCATACCAGTCTCCCAGATCCAGGGAGGGGAGAATAGAAGCCAGGGAAACCATGAGGAACTTTAGCTTCTTTAGGTCCTTGTTGAAGTCTTGCAGATCCAGGATGGGCCATAGACTGTACTTGGCCTTTGGGATTAAAAAGTACCGGGAATAGAACCCCTTGTTCCTATACTCAAGAGGAATTTCTTTGACTGCACCGAGATGTAGCAACCCCTTTACCTCTGTGCGAGGAGACTCTCGTAAGAGGGGTCACTGAAGAGGAATGGGGAAGGCGGGTGCGGGGTGGGTAGAAAGGAACTGGAGGGTATAACCCTGTTCCACTGTGCTGAGGACCCATTGGTCCAAGGTTATAGCCAACCAGGCAGGGAGGAAGAGGGAAAGGTGGTTGGAGAACACTGGGACAGATGGATCCAGGGAATAGTCTGGTAGGTCGCCCTCGGGCACACACTCAAAACGACCGTTTGGCCCCCTAGTTATTCTGGGTCAAGCCCAATTGGGCAGAGGGTGGAGGCGGGTGGCTTGGGCGGCGCTTGTAGCTCTTGGATCATTTATGAGGCTGGCTCCGTTGGCCTGGCAGCTGCTGTGGTCTGAACCGCTTACGTGCTGGGGCTGGGATGTAGAGACCCAGGGTCTTCAGGGTCGTGCAAGAGTCCTTGAAGCCATGCAATTTGCTGTCTGTTTGCTCCACAGTCCTCTCCGGAGTTCTTGCAGGGTGGCATGTGCATCAGGATCTGTGCCAATCCACTGGCGAAGTACGTCTCGAGTCCATTGATCAGTGCCCCCGGTGCTAGGGAGGGAGACCGGTGCTAGCTCATGGATGGCGCCAGGGGAGCACTGCACACTGTGCTGCTCCAGTGCCGACTCCATTAGGAGTGCTCTTAGACGGATATCGTGCTCCTTCTTCATCCTAGGTTTGAAGGACTTGCAGATACGGCACTTGTCACTTATGTGCCCTGTGCCTAAGCACCTTAGGCAGCTGGTATGTGGATCGCAGGGCTTAAAGCCTGGGGACCGGGGAATGCCCCGTCCCCTGGCTGAGTCCCGTTCGGGACTAATAAAGAGTTTGAGAACTACTACTAAGGGCCTCTAAGAAACTATTAACTATGTATAACTATTTTACAGGATTTCAAAGTTCACAAGAACAGAGAACGAAACAACACAAGCTGAAGCAGCAGACATTCCAGCACCGTCACCGGCAGCAAGAAGGAACTGAGGGTGGGGGGAGCTGGCGGTGCCCCTTATACTGTGCCATGCAAGCACCACTCCAGAGGGCACCCAGAGCTGTTCCCCTACAGATACTGCTGAGGTAAAAACTTCCGGCACCGGTGCATGTGGCGAGCACACACAGCTAATATGGAATGGACATGAGCAAGCACTCGAAGAAGAAAAACTCATCTCTACAGGTATGATGCAAGTCCACCTTTAATGTTCCACTTTGTTTTACATAGTAATATTGAGTATAGAAATCAATTGAAAAGCCAGTTGGGCAAGAGTATTAACTTTGTTCAAACACTGTCAAGTCTAATAGAGCAAAACCGCCCTCACATTAAATTTCTTCTGCGCTGGCAAATCAATTGTTCAGTGAACTCTGTGAAACAAAGACCAAGTGATCACAAATTTGTCTAGGAGGGTTTCATGAGAGCTTCTGTAGAAACATACAAGTATACAAAATAAGCTCCTTTTTAACTTCAGAGGTTTCCAAACTCAGAAGGGGAAGTGGGGGTGGGGGGAGAAGCCTGTAGTTCCTTTCAGAGTTTTCATTGGTAAATTAAATGGAAATCTGCCATAAAAAAGGCAAGGTAAAAAGCAAACAAATGATAATACATTGAAAGATAAGACAAATGGTTAACAACCCAATGCACTATATTTTATACCATCAATTAAAGGTAAATCTGCAAATTAAGGAAGTCAATCCAGAAGTCTACTACGGGATATTGCAGTTAAAGAATCAAACTATTAGAGAACAGATATTAGACTGAAACTGAAAAAGCACGAACACTGACATAAGCTAAGATCCAAAAGTTATGGAATCAAATACAAAAATGAAAAACAAAGAAATCAAAAAGCTTCAGTTAATCATGATTCAACTGTTTGTGTTGTTTAACCACCCAGCAAGGATGCTTGCTGTAAAAAGAATGACTAGCACCAGTATCAGATTTGTGGAGAATAAAAAATTAACACTGAAGGAGAAGGGAATAAAATTCAACATTCTTCACTGGTACTTTGCATTCATTTGTAGGCAACTTCTCTATGCATCCAAACAGATGCAATGGCTGCAAAAGGGGAAACTGGCACTCATGGAAAAATAGATAGTTTTACATCAATTGACTAACCAAAGTGTGTTTGTTCTTTAAAAAAAAAATAGTATGTGGTTTATTCATGATGTTGATGGAAACCATATCTGTGCCTATTACACTGGACAAACTCTTCACGAACAGTTCATTCTAATCTAGTCCACCCTCTGCACTATTATGGTCATGATCAAAGTCAGCTGTCATTTAAAGAAATTGCATGATATGTCAGTCATGTTTTCCCACATATGGGTTATTGGTGCATTCACATTTTCAGAAAACAATTCTACATTTTTTAACTAGTGCTCTTGGCTTGATTGTACTGGTTGCCCTCATTCTCCCAACTTCGTTGCGTGCCAAACTCTGGTCCCACTCTGAGCCCAAGAACCCATAATTATGGATACAGAGTTAATATAATTTTCATAACAGAATTTGTGTGGTTGTTCCACATAATGAACCCCACCCTTCCACCTATAAGCTTTTAGTATACTCGGCATAAATATTTCATTAATACAGATGGCTGAATGAGAGGGAAAAACTGATAAATGACAAGAATATCACTGTGAGATCATTAAAATCTACAAAAGTATCACTTCGTGAAGTGCAGAGTGTGGGAGAACTCTGTTAGGATTAGATATTTATACATTCACTATTTTTTGGGTTGACCTACCTTTAAAGTACAAATAAAGGTTAAACTCTTTCCATACAATGTAATACAACAAGCCACATGCAGATTATCCTAGTCACATGCAGAGATTTTGTTAAAGGACTTCAGGCTTTCTTGACATATTACAGCACTAATGCAGCCTTTTATCTTGAGTGATTTAAAATCTAGTATAAATAAGATTAACTACACTACACTTAATAATAAACCCTCTTTACAGACAATCACTCCCTTTTTTGGTGGTCTTTAGAAGTAGCTATATCCAACACAATGTCCAGATCTAATATAAGAAGTTATGGCATTAGATGGAAATATGTACATGTAAATATTTTCCCCATTATGCTTAGGGCAAATTTTCTAATATATCATACAGCTGCTAATTATTGTTCTGGATATAGTTACTGTTTATATCTTTTTATAAGCACAAGCTGACTGAAAAAACATGTAGCTGACTGAAGTTTAATGGATCTTAAACTGACGATTCAACATAGCTTTAAGAGAGAAAAGTAGAAGACACATAGGAAATGGACCCATCCACATTATAAGTACAACCATGATTTTAAAGTCAGTTCATGACTTTATATAAAACACGATTGAGTTGTGTACTCACAGCAGCAATTTTTATAACACAACCATGGGTCATCCACACTTAAACTGCTTACCCATGTGTTTATTAAAAAATGCTGGGAAAATCTAGGCAGCTCTCTAATAGCACCCAGAGGGTATGAATACAGAGGGCCACTAACAGTATGTGTGGACAACACGCTCTGGGATGTCCTAGTACGCGGAGGCCTGAGACTAAGGAAAACCAGTTTCACAAGCACAGTCAGAGAGTCCAAGCCACACAGCAAAACAAATGATGCAAACTGGATACAGGAAGACAATCACAAGCCTGTTTAGACTGCAGGCCAGGGCAGAATACTATTAGCTGCCATGGTTATTAACCGAGTATATAGAATACTGGGTGTGAACACAAACTATGTTCAGAGCCAACCATGTCACAAACTATGTGACAAGGCTGTAGTATGGACAGGGCTAAAAAGACAAAGCTCAAGGAAACAGAAAAAATGAGAGCTACCGCCTCATGACCATAAGGACAAGGGTAAGATCTGGTACACCCAGGAATACAGGCACGGGCTGAAGTGGCTTTAAGCAATCTTCTAATGGATTTATTCTCAAAGATTGTGAGGCTCTCAGACACTACGTGATGGAGGCCATAACTTAGACATACAGAAGAAAAAACAGAAACAAACCCCAAAACTTGTTAGTGTTAAATAGAAGTTCAACGTAATATTTTGTTGACTTTCAAGACAGAAACTGAATTGATTTGCTGTTTTGGTCTTTTAAACAAGCCAATTGAAATTCCGATGACCAAGATTTTTCAGACCCCATATGTAAATCTTTTTATCATTTTAAACAAATATTGTCTGCTTTTCTTTTGGGATTTACCTTGACATTTTGCCTATTTTGTTTTGCCAAATCTGAGCTTTTCCAGCTGGTAGGGAGAACACAGTCTGTTTGTTTAGAAGGCAAAGGAGTTAACCTAGTTAAGCACAAATATATTTTCTATAAAGAACTTAATTAAAAATACCTAAATCCTTACTCAGACATTTGGCACTTCAAAGCGACTTGTACAAACCAATAGTTTACAATACAGTATAAGGATATAAATGATACCCACACATTTGTGTGTCCTTAAGCTTCTATCTTATTGCATTCACTTGGGAGGCGGGTAGCATGTGTGCATGTCAAGACCAATTCAGCAGGTAAATTATAGAAAGAGTTACTGCACCACACATCAGGCCAATGGGTCAGCCGTATGTGGCAGGAAAGTCCCAGGAAGCTGGAGAGCTTGTCGAAGGTGGCATGGAGGTATGAGGAGTTTGGGGCAAGTTTATTTTTTGTGGAAGAAGAGGCATTTCGATGTGGATTGGCTTTTACAATACAGTACTTGGACTAAGGGTATGTCTATACTTATCTCCGGGTCCGGCGGTAAGCAATCGATCTTCTGGGATTGATTTATCGTGTCTTGTCTAGACGCGATAAATCGATCCCGGATCGATCCTGGAAGTGCTCGCCATCGACGCCGGTACTCCTGCTCCGCGAGAGGAGGACCCGCGGTAAGTTCGAACTAAGATACTTTGACTTCAGCTACGTTATTCACATAGCTGAAGTTGCGTATCTTAGTTCGCAGTGGGGGGGTTAGTGTGGACCAGCCCTAATTGAATGAGCAGTCCCTGCCCCTGTACTGTATATAGCGCATTTAGCACTGCTAACCTTTTCTCAGGCCACATCATGTTGAAAGCATTTAAGGGAAAAATACTTGTGTCCTGTTTATTTATAGTTTGGTCATTTATTTTGTGTTCAACTACTTTCAGAGTCTTCCCCATGACTGTGAAAAGTCTCTTGATTCTCAATAGTTGGTTTCTTAATGATTTATACTTCTAGCACCAAGCCACCTGTATCCAGATCACAAAGAGCAGCACTTTCTGGAGCAGCTCCTTCTTGGGGAAGGGTGAGAGGGACAGGAGGTGCTTGTGGAAGTGTAGATTCTGCAAAGTGGGTGAGGGAGCTGGAATTGTCTGTGGGATAAGAAGAAATCTCAGTGAATGTTCAGCTTTGAGTTGATGTTAGGCAAGTTTGGCATGTTTGAAAAATAAATTCAAAATGTAAAGTATGGATACATTTTCAAAGAACTGAGTGGAGGACTGCGCCCTAAGAGCCACTAGTGCCCACTGGCATAGGGGTCACTGTCTCTCATCAGACCAAACCACCTCACTACATACAACACTGTGTTGTCATGGTATTTATCCAAAAAGTATTGTGTAAGGTATCATATAAAAGCCAATACCATACTGGCTATTAATGTCATTGTAAAATGCATGTGTTAATATTATATGTGAAATTATGAATTTCTTCTGTGTGATGTTACTAGAACATGTTTAAGACAAGACAGCCTAGCCTAGGTAAATGTAATAAACAGGTCTGTCCTAGACCAATGTGGGTTTACCTCAATTTACATATTAGCCAAAATCAAAGCTATTGACCTAAACCAGCCGGGGTTATCCTGATCTTGAACCCAAGAGACAGAGAACTAACCCAGCTCCTGTACCACAGAGAGACACGGGAGACTGAATCCCCAGGAGGTCTCTCTGACTTGTAAGACAAAGGCAATCCTTTTGGGGATATAAAGAAGAGAGAGAGACTCCATCTTTATCCTTCACCTTAGGAGACAACGAAACCAAGCAATCTGATGTCTGTGATGGGTCCTGGCCAGTAAAAGCTGGAAAGGAGACTGAGGGTGAGAGAAACCATCTTGAACAGACTATTTTGCTAGATTAAGTTTTAGACTTTTAGAGGTGTGTTTTCACTTTTATTTCCTTGTAACCATTTCTACCTTTATCTGTTTTACTTGGTATCACTTAATCCATGCTCTTTTGTTAATACACTTGTTTTGCTTTCATTACAATCAATGCTGTGTAAGTTCAGTGAAGCGTGTACTTTGAGAAAGGTAACAGGTTGGAATGTTTCACCTTCTTGCTTTCTGTGTGAGGGTCCAGTCAGAGGGACTAGTCCCTGAAGTAGGATGATTTGGGGGTGAACTTGGGGCTGGAAGGGTACTAAGGTCAGATTGCAAGGAGTAACCAGGTTGGGCAAAGCCACAGTGAGGCTTGTGGGTTGCTGGCAAGCTGTTTGGGTCAGAGCTCTGGTCCAAAGCTGCACAGCTACAAGACATCCAGGGTTACAAGGTTGATGGTGACCAAACCTCATACTGGCCTGCTGGGTGGACCCCAAAATGTCACAAGGGCCATGTTGTAAAATCCTAGACAACTCTTTGAAAATGTAGGAATCACATAGGTGAGGTAGAAGAACAGACACAAATGCGTCAAATTTATTTATTGTACCAGTAATTTTTCTTACATTCGGAATGATTCTTTTTTTTTTTTTTTTGGCCATTTTTGGGAAAGTGAATGTGCTTACATTGCTATTCTCAAATCCAATGCTTGCAAAAATAGATGGATATATTAAATTATGTCCCAGATAAGGTTTCTCCATATTGTTTGGATGATTGAAAGAAAAAATGTCACTGTTGGGCTCTCTTGCCAGAAGAGAATTTTTTGAAATTGTCAACAGATCCTAGAATCAATACCATGTTTTTGGCAGAATAGCTATACTGGCAACACTGCTCTATCCGTGGTTTTAAAAGCAACTTTTAATATGTTCTTCCATCTGGTTCAGACACAGAATACTGGCTAGAGATCTGTGCAGGGGGGGAAAAAAACGGTTATGGACACTTTTTTTTTTTTTTGCTGTTTACCTTGCTGCCAAAACAGTGAAAAAAGGAAACAACAACACTGTCAAAAGTGCTTCTTTAAATATCTCATTTCTGCCCTGGTGCCTAGTAAAAGGGCAGGTGGTACCTGCACAGCAGACTGAACTAGGACCCAAAATGTTACAGAAAACATTATAAAGTAAAAAAAAGATCCTGAAATACCTTGAAGCAAAGGACATGATGATGTCTGTATAAAGATAAAATATGCATCAACCAAACCTGGATCATCAAAAAATTGAATAATCTGGAGAGTGGGAAAGTGCGAGGCTGCAGAGCCATCTAGCAGCCACAGGAGCGATCGCCTACTTTTGGACCTGTGTGCGCTGGTTTTTTGGTTAATATGGAGAGCCAGATAATGAAGGGTTGGATAAATGGGGTTCTACTGTATAATTTTATTGTTAGTATTATTAATTCTTTGTATTACAGTTGCATCTAGGAACTCCAACCAAGACTGGGGCCCATTGTTCTAGGCACTGTACAAATAAACAGTGAGAGACAATCTTTACCTTGAAGAACTTATAGTCTAAATAGATAAGACAGATCAAGGGCGGGAAAGGAAACTGGCCCAGAAACTTGACATGAGGACTCAAAAATCACAGCAGGTCAGTGACAGAACCAATAATAGAACCCATGTCTCCTGAGTCTGAGTTAATACCCTGCCCACTGGACCACGCTGCCTCTTCTAGTATTTTTTGTTACTTTTCATTCAAGATGCCGCAAGCAGCATTATACTGGCAAGATTTGTAGTTGATTTTGAATAGATCCCTTTATAGTGCAGCTATTAAGTTACTGGTATTAGTGAGACTGCAAAATGTTATGTTTTGACTCTAAAAATGTAGCTAGTGGTAGTAGTGATGTTGAGAACTTAATGTGTTCCTTCCTGTAGCAACAAAGAAGAGTCAGCTAGCTGGTAGGCATCCAAGACCAAAGGCGATTTGTATGATTTCTAACACACTGTCAATGTACTTTGCCTACATATATGAACAGGAGAAAAGATGGGAATAGAACAGCCTCACAAGAAAAAAGTATAATCCATTTTCTTCCTTCCCAATGTATTCTCTTTTATTCCACAAAAGCCCTTCAGAATTTTGCCTGTCTTATCTGCATCCTGGGATGAATATGCTGTAATGTACTACCTGGGTGATGTGCTGAAGTCTTTTTCAGATGTCAATCTTTTTCGACACATAATTCTGATCACCCTGATGGCCAAGAACAGCAGTGACAGCGTGTACAGTAATGGGAGAGAAGAGAAGAAAATAACTAACATTCTTTCCCTCCCATGAAGAACATCTTGGGGGATGTGTGTGAGTGAGGAAGGAAGGGGGCCCCTTTGTTGGCATGAATATAACTCAAAAAGCCAACTGCAGGCAAGATCATTTACAAATGCTGCCAGTAATGTCTCATTTATACAAATACTTTATAATGATCAGATGAAGGATACATTACCAGCCTCAGGAAAAGCATAATAAGGTCTCGTTTTCTTTTTCCATCCTCTCTCCTTCCCCCACATATTACCACAATGTCACAAACTGTCTGATTCCTATATTAAAATACTCCTGGTGAGGTCTGATACCTAGCTTGTCTGGGACTGATTGCTTCTTTTGGCAGTTTCTAACTGATCAGGGTTTTTTGGGGGGGCTGGTTTCACTTTATGTTCTAAAACTTTTGTTAGCCTTTTTTTTTCCTAGTTAGTTTCGGATCCAGAGGAGGAATGATGTAGCAGCTTTGCACATAAGAGCAAAACTGAAAATAATTTGTTTTAAACCACATACTGTACTGGTCTGGACTGACTCCAGGTGCTCAAATATAACTGTTTTCTTCCTTCATTTCTCCACTTCAATAATTTTTAAATCAAGATGGTGTGGTCTCTTTTAGGCTTTAGGGCTATATCCACAAAAGGACTTAGGCGCTTAACTGCCACTTTAGTGGCAAAGTCCAAAATTTAGACCCTCAAAACCTCTGCCCAGCTGCTGTGCGAATTTAAGTTTCCACTGGTAAAGTTACCATGGCGCGAAAACTTCTGTCAATGGGCACACACAAAAGTGCCTAAGTCCTGATTCCGCTGAGCTGCTTGGCACCTAAGCTCTGGTAGGTTTCTCAAACTAGGTGTCGTCTCCTCCCCCGCACCACTAGTGGGTTCAAGTCCCTGCTCCAAATCAAGTGAGGATTTGAATCTGGATCTTCCTTATCCTGCCCTAACAACTGGGCTATTGTGTATAAGGGGCCAGGGGGGCACCAGCACCTTTTCCTGCATTTTTTCATGAGGAAGGGCTGACCTGGTTTAGGCACCTAACTCCAGGAGGGTTCATGGCTGTCAATCCTGAACAGAGTCTGGGCCAGAGTAAGGCACCAAAGTCCCTTTGAGGGGTGGAGCTTAGATCCCTGCCTCTTCTCGACATTTCCTATTGGTTAGTTTAAGCAGTTCCCCATTCAGCTTGCTGGCTTCTGTGAATCCTATTTTTAGGTGCCTATCTCACCCTCATTATATAGGGAGCCTGGGCACTTAACTCAGGGCCGTGAATTCCACTGGGTGGCAGGGTGCCTAAATGTTGGGCATTACAAGATTGTGCCTGAAGTCCCTTTGTGGATTTAGCCCTAAGTATTACATTGGATAAGATGTTACCTAGTACTCTCTGGAAGACAGATTTAAGATGTCTACAAAATTTACCAGTCAAATGGAGGGATCTGAGCAGCCCTTATAATCTGATAAGATTACAATCACCATCTGTGAGAACAATAGTTTGACAACTAGTGATTTTCCAATCAGAAGGTCAAGAGATTCCCATCAGTCTGGAATATGACCAATTTCACTGGGTATTTCTGCAAACCTGTAAAAGGACATGTACCAAAGTGGATAAAGGTAGAGGTATATCCGAAAGTCCTGATCTTACTCAAATTATATCAGTTTTACATTTCCCATGATTTCAGTGGTGCAGGATTGGACTTGAAGTGATTATAGTTAGAGATTGTGTAGGGTGGGAATAGTGGAGGGGGGAATGAGAGAATCTACTAGAAGCTGTTATGAATAAGTCAAATATTCATTAAAAGATAAAATATATAGTCATCTGAGCCTTGCTACTTTGAGCAGAAAAATGTGCAGTGGTTAAGAATATCAACCAATTATAACTTTTGCTTAGGAAATACTGAGGTCATGTTTTTGTGCCTAGTGAACCTGAAAGTGTTATCAGAAGAAAAAACATTAAACTCGAGGATGAAAATTCATCAATGAAACTTCCTGAGAAGGGAAACAGGAATGAACAACTTGGAGAAGAATTTGGACTCTGAAGCTCTGGATGAGTGATTTTGCTTTGATGTAGCTAGGATGCCAAAGTATCAATTTATGGCTTGATAGATTTCACTGGAAGTTTATCATCATCTCCCTATGAGCTATTTGACAGCAATAGGTAGGGTGCAGCTGGCACCATAAAGAGGTGTGTCACCCAGCTGAGCCCTTAATCAACAACACTGTTGAAAATTTAGTGTTTCATCTTGACCAGATGTTTTTAATATAGCTTTGGTTTGTGTATTGCGGCACTATTCTCACCTTAGTAACGAGCTATCCGACTTTTATTGCCAACAAGCTACAAAGTACTCCTCATCTCCAGTTCCAGCCTCTAACCCTTGATATGAGTGATTTCTTCTGGGAATAGGTAGGAGAACTGATATTTATCAACACTGATACAATCCTTAGACACTTGGGCAACTCTGAAGTTTCTGGGATTTTTGTTTTTTGAATAGGTCCACGGTTACTATTCTAATTCTTGATAGATAACTGGAGATATTTTAAAATCTAAATAAACAAAGTGCATAGAAACAATTAAAAAAGTCTATCCAAGGCTCTAGACACCCTAACATCACAATAAATCCCAGCAGCATTATAGAATCACTTTACAGAAGTGACTCCCTTTCACACTTACAGAAACTCCTTTCTACCCCCTTCATCATTATGAGAAGCATGCTCTGAGCCCTCTCCAAAAACCCAGTCGAACAGATGGCTTTTACACCATGCCTAAAAGATCACCAAATTTGGGGTATTTTGGACTAAGGGTGGAAGCAAGCTCCTGAGTCTCAGGGCCTTCACAGAGAGCGACCTGCCATCCATCCCATCCCTTACATAATGAGGGGAGATTCAGGTCCTCCCTACTGACTGCAGCTGTGGCAGTATGGAATGAGGAGAGAGGTGACTCCTCAGGTAGACCAGTTCTAAGCCATTTAGGCTTTTATCATTCATAACTAATAACTTAGACTCCACTTGGAGATCAGTAATTCACCCTACTGTTTGTAAAGACAGATTTCTTAAAGGTGACAAACACAATTGCCAATAAAGAATAATCTAAATGTACCTGATATCTGAGAGCCCTCTCTCAGATCTTACCATTTCATGCAATGCCACATACCTGGCAAAATCTTCTACTGTACTGGGGCATGAGTGTTCAGGACAGCATCAATTTTTATCCCTAATATGCTGTGATAGGCACGGTGCAGCTGAGATTAGATTTCTGCCCCAACAATTTATGCTTGGGGAAACCGATTAACCAATTACTGCTTCCTGCGATGGCTCCCATTCCAATTTCATTTTATTCATCTAAAAGAAACAACTTTTACTTTTTGGCATCATCATATTAATAATGAATGTGTGAAGTGGGAGTCTAATTTTATTAAGCATCTTGTTTTATTTTTAAAAAACATGTCTTGTTATTTTAACTTTGGCCAGGAGGTCATGATGGCTCCCTGGAGCTAACCAATTAATAATCATTGTCAACTGCATTTTTACATTTTGGCTTTGTTCAACTAGCCTAGACTCTTCCCTGCAGCTAGGAAGCTGCTCTCCACTATATTTTCAATGTTTGGGTTTTGGCTGAGAAGTCTTCACACTTCCCAGGAGCCAGAGAGAATTGTTCATTCTTTAAAAGTTTGTCTCATATTTTGTGACAAAAAGATATGAAATCATGCACAAATCCCATTGTGTTTCTCTCATGTCAAGAGCAAAACTAATTTGAGTGGAGAAAGGTGGGTGGGGATAAAAGGTGAGTGCTAGAATAAATAGAAAACAATCTGGTCTACAATACCTGACCTGTGAAAAACCTTCACGACCAAAGGTGTGGAGGGCCTGTAGTGTATCAACTCTGGAGACTAAGATGTAACAGTTGTGCTCCGTGCATCTTGAATAGGCATCATAAATAAAAACCCAAATGAGATCTCATGTGAATAAAATTGGACTGATCTATAAAATCTAGCATCAGGGAATAATAACCAATAGCTAGGATATTTTGGTAGGTTTTGCATATGACACCAATCTGTAATGTTAACTGACTTTAAGCATTTTCCTGAGTTATAGTGATGATAATAATGCACTGATAATAATGCTTGTTATCTTGAAGAAGGGTATTCCAGTCAGTTTTATTACTCTGTTTTTATAGTGACTTGAAAAAAGGAAAGTATCCTATGTTTTCTTCATGTTGTCTGACTAGACACAGGTGATCCTATGAGGTGCTCAGCACCCACAACTTCAATGGGAATTGAGGTGCCCAGTAACTTGCAGGATCAGTCCTAATCTAGGTTGGCCTCATGCTGCATATTTCTTCTGTTTCTGCACCTCTCTCTGAGCTCTTGCATGTTTAATAAAGGTCTTTTCACTTTTTCAATTTAAAAAAATCATTTGGCGCAGCAGAGCTGGATCCTGGGTCTCCCACCTGCCGTCTGAGTGCTCTAACTACCACCCTCCAGAGTCATCTTCACGCTTGCTTTCTCTCTCTGGTCCAATGAGTCTTTCCTTAAATACCCACAGTGGAACGGTTTCAACAGAAAAGACTGAGAGCGCCCCACATCAGACTATCTCAAAGTCCAGTGGCTAGGGCACTCATTTGAGAGGTGGCAGATCCCTGTCCAAATCCCTTCTCCATTGCAGGTGCAGGGGAAACTTGAACCAGGGGTCTCCCACATCCCAGGAAAGTACCCTAACCGCTTAGCTAAAAATTATGAGGGAGGGCCTCCTCTTCCTCTGACCCCTCCCCATTTTGTGTACTCTGAGCTACAGGGGCCCGATCTGACATGTGAGGTCTGAGAATGCATACCAAATTGGGCACCGAAGGAAGCTAGCTGGAGGAATGCCTATCTTCCTCCAGTTCATACACCGCTCTGGGGCTTAGGCATGGGGCTGCAGCACGAATGTGCAGAGGGAACTTCGAAAAAATTCAGGCAATGAGCGATTTTAGGGTTATGTAGCAGCTGAGCAGGATTTTTGTGAATCCCAGAGGTGCCTAATTCTGGGATTTAGGCTTCTAAAGTGGCAGGTAGGCACCTATGTCTTTTGTGACTTTACCCTTATTGGACAGTATATAAAGCAGATGGAATATGGAAGTCAACTAGCAAACGTATTTAAAGACTACATTCAATATACTGTAAGAAATTGCCAAGAAAATTCATTTATGCCAAATTATATTTTGCTGGAAATGAGAGTCATTAAGAAAGGATGCATTCAATTTTTGGAATTAAGTTTGAAAATTAAGCAGTTTCTTGACAGGAAAGAGAATTAGGCAGAGAAACGAACTATTTTGGTCAAAGCATTTCTGGGTTTAACACCTGTAATGTATTTCCCCCCATCTGAGGAAGCACTTACTGCAGATGGTCAACTTCACTGTTAATACATTTTTACAACCATTATATTTTATCTGAGAAGACTTATGATGAGCTTTAAAGATCTTACTGAAGTGAGAAAAAATACAAGTAAACTAGGGCTTGAAAAATTCCATTCACCAGCAGTGAATAGGAAACCTTCCTTGGCAAGCATGGAGGCTTTAAAGTAAACTCCTTTATAATTATGAAGATAATCCTGCAAACATGAACTGATGTAGTACTGTTTTACCTAATCTGCAGACAGACCACTCCAGTGCTTCTGCTCCTGCTCATAGATTTGCCATGCAGCAAAAAAATGAAATTAACAAGATTCTGGTCAGTTTCACTATACTACTTAGAACCCTGTAAGCAACATTGAAACTTTTCATTTCAGGTTAATTTTACAAGGTTGCTGCTGTAAAAATCTATGGAAGGTTTTATGGAAAAGCATCATTACTATGTCTTGATGAAGAAGGAGGACATTATTAAAAATAGTAACAGAAATCCACTTAATGGTGGGTAGTTGGCTGTATTATAATTTTCACAGTTGATTCTGGACTCAATAGATGTCATATCCAAGGGACTTAAGATTTTGTGTTAATGATACTATTAATTATAGTATTTTCCCCAAAGAGAATGTTTGAACCAAAAGATTGTGTAAATATTTTGACAGCTTTGCTTCACACAGACATAAGGGTAGGAGTGCAGGGAGGTGGGGGGTGGGTTTCAAAGTAAATCGCTCTTCAGCTTTTACTGAAATATGCTTTGAGATTTGTAGTTGTGACCCTCCATAAAATAAATCAAAGTTCCAGAGAGGAGCAGGAACTGATTACAAACTGTAAAGCAGGATTAAAGTTTCTTATTCTATTTATCCCTTTTTGTAAATTGAATGACCATTTATGATTATGGAGATTATAGGAAGAAGTCTCTTGCTTGAGCCATAAACTAAATAGGATGATGGGCAGATTTAACAAGATGCAAACAGCTACTGATTCTGACAGCAACTTAACAGGGGCAAGTGCAACAACCTCTGCAGCTTTTCCCTTTCTTTCTTAAGACATACATTAGGGTTAAGCAGTGAGCTAATCCAAACCTGCTCCAGACAAAAGGTAGATTGGTTTTATTTAAAAGAATATTAATGACTGTATCTTAAAAGGTTTGTTTCAGATAAACATCCACAAGTCTGACTGCTTCTCTGAACCTCATATGAATGAGATGAACCCCTGAAGCCCACAAAATTTGACTGGAAAATCTCACAACAGGTGAGGTTCTGATGCTTCTTTCTTCTGACTGGGTTGGAAACATCACAGAACAATTGCAAGATCTCAGAACTTCTGCTTCCTGTCCCAGCTAGAACCCAGAAGCTCACAGACTCATAATTAGAAAATGCTGGGGGGGCAGCAGGGAAAGGAGACACGTGTGTGCGTTTGAGGGAGTTAATCCCATATTTCAGACAATTCTCTTTCGCTTGCTTCTGGAAATGAGCAAAGGTTTGGTTGTATTCTTTGGGGGTGGGGAGTAATTCTTATTTTCTCCCTAAACTAATTCAGCACTAGTCATATTATTCATTATTCTTTTACCAGTATTACCATAGCTTAAAGTAGACACAGTTGCCCAAGACTGCAGACCTGGTCCCCAAAAATACAGAGCTATGAGATGGGTCAGTCATTTGTCAGGGGGCAGAGTAACCATCTTCACCTTCAGCACTTTCTCTTTTCTTTTCAGGACACGATGCTACTAAAAATAGGATTATAATTCTCACATGTGTGTCTATTTCAAGTTGGAAATTTATCTAATGAGTTCAATCAGGTTTCTCTTCTGACATTTTAACTCTTAACATCCAAAATACTTGACATGTGCCTAATTGAAACACAATATAGAAAGAGAGAGGACAACCAGTTAGGATAGAGATGGCTGGGATTTTTGATTATATGATTTTGGCTACCTGGAAGTCCTTATCAGTGTCCAGAATGCTATAGGTGTGGTTGAGGTAATTCATGGGATCCTTGATAAAAATAGATATCTGACAATAGCACAGAACTGCTTACAGTTCTTACTTTTGGCTTCGATTTTTCCAACGAAGCAGTAACTAATAATATGGGGGGGGGGACAAAACAAAAACACCAATTTGTTCGATTTAGTTTTTGTCTGACAGCAAATTTCCCTTCAGATAAAGGGACTGACTGAATTAGCCTCAGCATCAGGATTTATATATACATCTGTTGAAATAACAAATTTAAGATCCTAGGAAGTTTGGGGAGGTATATTCAATTTCACCTCTCAACAGCAGGTCAAACCAAATGGCATTAAGTGCAAAATAACCTTGCTGGCTGGATGAGTGGCAAGAGAGGCCAGTTCACCAGGTACTTAACATTGAGAATCCTGGATTAAATTAGATCAGCTGGAGCAGAAAGCTCATTTGCTCAGCACTAGAGAAAAGGTCAGGAAAAGGTCTAAATTTTGATAGCACCGGTTCCTTACAAAGCTCACGGTGAAACTCAAAGAGACTTGGTGGATTTACCTAATTACTCGGATTTTTTTCTCACTGGGGTTTTGTAGGATGCAGCCCATGATGGTTTGTTTATTTTTTAGTACGTCACAATACAAAAATGAAACTAATTAAAAAGAAAATTAAAAGGTTCCCATGCATCACAAAAGTTCACGATATTGATCCCAAAGATGTAATTGACACAAACATAACACGATACCAGGGCCACTGTCATTGCTAGATCTGTATCAATGCAGACTTTTGTGCAGGTGCTGGGCAGTGGAAAATCCAGTAGGAGTTGAGGCTTTGGCAGCACAGAGCAGCTGACCTCTGTTGGGCTGGAGAGGAGCATGAAGGGGCCTTCACAGCTCCCAAAGTGAGCGGTGCTGGATAGGAAGGTGGTGTAGCCTGGACAGCGAAGGGAAAGTGCTGGTTTTGCCCAGGTTCTGAGACGCTTCGCCAGGTTTGAGAGCCGGGGCTCCAGCTCAAGTGGAAACATCTACATTGTTATGTTTTATCATAGAATCATAGGACTGGAAGGGACCTCAAGAGATCATCTAGTCCAGGGGTTCTCAACCTTTTTCTTTCTGAGGCCCCCCCAACATGCTATAAAAACTCCACGGCCCACCTGTGCTACAACTAGTTTTCTGCATATAAAAGCCAGGGCCAGCATTAGGGGTTAGCAAGCAGGGCAACTGCCTTGGGCCCCATGCCACAGGGTCGCTGCGAAGCTAACTTTCTTAGGCTTTGGTTTCAGCTTCCGCCCCAAGTGGCAGGGCTCAGGGCCCCAGGCTTCAGCCCCATGAAGTGAGGCTTTGGCTTTTTGCCCTGGGCCGCAGAGAGTCTAATGCTGGCCATGCCTGGAGGATCCCCTGAAACCTGCTCACGGCCCCCCAGGGGGCCCCGGACCCCTGGTTGAGAACCACTGATCTAGTCTAGTCCCCTGCACTCGTGGCAGGACTAACTATTATCTAGACCATCCCTGACAGATGTTTGTCCAACCTGCTCTTAAAAATCTCCAATGATGGAAATTCTACAACCTGCCTAGACAATTTATTCCAGTGCTTAACTACCCTGACAGTTAGGAAGTTTTTCCTAATGTCCAACCTAAACCGCCCTTTCTGCAATTTAAGCCCATTGCTTCTTGTCCTAATCTCAGAGGTTAAAGAGAACAATTTTTCTCCCTCCTCCTTGTAGCAACCTTTTATGTACTTGAAAACTATTATCATGTCCCTTTCAGTCTTCTCTTCTCCAGAATAAACAAACCCAATTTTTTCAATCTTTCCTCACAGGTCATGTTTTCTAGATCTTTAATAATTTTTGTTGCTCTTCTCTGGACTTTCTCCAATTTATCCACATCTTTCCTGAAATTGGCACCCAGAACTGGACACAATACTCCAGTTAAGGCCGTATCAGTGCAGAATAGAGCAGAAGAATTACTTCTCATACCTTGCTTACACCTCCTGCTAATATATCCCAAAATATCTGCTTTTTTGGAAATAGCGTTACACTGTTGACTCCTATTTAGCTTGTGATCCATTATGACCCCCAGATCCCTTTCCGCAGCATTCCTTCCTAGGCAATCATTTTCCATTTTGTGTGTGCGCAACTGACCGTTCCTTCCTAAGTGAAGTAGTTTGCATTTGTCCTTATTGAATTTCATCCTTTTTATTTTAGACCATTTCTCCAGTTTGTCCAGATCATTTTGAATTTTAATCCTATCCTCCAAAGCACTTGCAACCCCTCCCAGCTCGGTATCGTCCGCAAACTTTTTAAGTGTACTCTCTATCAGGTCCGGCGCAACCCATTAGGTGACCTAGGCAGTCGCCTAGGGCGCTACAATTTGGGGGGGCGGTGACCGCGGCGGTATTTCGGTGGCGGGACCTTCTGCCACCTCTGTGGGGGGCGGCATTTCGGGGCGGGACCTTCCGCCGCCTAGGGCGGCATAAAAGCTGGTGGCACTCCTGTTCTCTATGCCATTATCTAAATCATTGATGAAGATACTGAACAGAACCAGACCCAGAACTGATCCCTGCGAGACCCCACTCATAATGCCCTTCCAGCTTGACTGTGAACCACTGATAACTACTCTCTGGGAATGATTTTCCAACCAGTTCCGCACCCACTTTACAGTAGCGCCATGTAGGCTGCATTTCCCTAGTTTATGAGACAGTCATGTAAGACAGTATCAAAAGACTTACTAAAGTCAAAATATACCACATCTACCGTTCTCTCTCTCTCCCCCCCCCCATCAAGCTGCCACAAATCTCCCTTTCCCCCTCCTCTACGCCCCCCGCTCCCATCCACAACGTTTGTCCCCATAGTGAGAGCCTGAGTCAGTTGACCAGGACTCTGACATTTGCTGCAGCTTTTTGCTGTCTAGCTGTACCCTGAGTGGCAGCTTGTGGATTAAAGCATCTGGCCCTCCCTCTTGGTGAATCCTCTTGAGGCACTGCCTGAACTATTGATTCACTGCCAGTGTAGTTAGGGGTAGACAAAGAAACAAGATATACATATGCCATGAGCCCAAAAAACAAGGAGTGTAGATGTTAATGTGTCTGTAGCACTGCAGCAAAACATGTTATACTACACATGGAAAGAGCAGCTACTCCATCATGTAGTTACTAATCCTTCTAAAACAACAGTTGTACAACAGCTGCACAATATTCCTGCAGCAGGACATTTTGAGGTTAGGAAAACACTGGCGTGGGTCCAAAAGCAGTTCATTGTGTCAGCTGCCACCAAGACACAGAAAACTGAATCCAAGTGCAGTGACTACATCTTGATGAAATGGGAAAAAGCTGTGTGCTACTCCGTACCACTACAGGAGTGTAAGATGACATTCATCTGGTCCTCAATGTACAGTTTTGAAAATCAGATTAAGAGGAGAAGATTATCATCCAACAATCTATATATATTAATGTGTAAACCCATCTCTGATTACTTCAAGCCAGGACTGTACGTGACTACTAGAGCCATATTGAAATGGGAAGTAATTACTGTTCAAACAACCAGGGGGGTGAGGTAATATCTTTTATTGGACCAATTTCTTCAGTTGGTGAAAGAGACAAGCTTTCGAGCTTACACAGAGCTCTTATTCAAGTCTGAACTGTATAAGCTCAAAAATGTGTCCCTTTTACCAACAGAGTTGGTCCAACAAAAGATATTATCTCACCCACCTTGTCTCTCTCATATCCTGGGACCAACACGGCTACCACAACATTACAAACAAGTCTGAATAACACAGAGTGTAAAAAATTATTATGCTCAAGGCTGGTAATGGGAAATATTTTTATTACCATGAGAATGAATAATGTAAAGAAACCAAGGGGTTGTAGTGGACAGCAAATTAAACATGCACTTGCAACGTGATGTGGCTACAAAAAGGATCAATTCAATTTTGCCCCACATAAGCAAAACATCACAGCATGGAGCCAGGAGATAATATAGACTTATAGTCTCTCCATGGGTGTTGGATAGGGTGACCAGACAGCAAATGTGAAAAATCGGAAGGGGGGGGGAAAATGTGAGGGGGGGGGAATAGGAGCCTATATAAGAAAAAGATCCCAAAATTGGGACTGTCCCTATAAAAATCGGGACATCTGGTCACCCTAGCATCGGATATTATAGGCCAACGGAGGCTAAGCCTCCCCTAACCCAGACCATGGCCCTGCCCATACTCTGCCCTGAGGCCTGCCCTCACTCACCCTCTCCCCCAAAGCTGGCAGGGGCTCAGCTCAGGATGGTGGGCCTGGAGCACAGGGTTTGGCCGGTTGCGGTCAGGGGCGGGTTAAGCCAGCCTGGAGGCCGGGCCGGTGCTCGGGGCCAGTCAGTGGCCCTGGGCTTAGGCCAGCCACTGTGGCTGGGGTGGACTGGTTGGAGGCCTGAGGCTTGGAGTGGTTTGGCCAGGGCAAAGAAGTAGCAGATGGGTCCTGAGATGGAGAGTTGCAGCAGGTTTCTGGCATTAGGCAGAACTGTAGGTACAAGTCTCTGAAGTCAGGATAGAAGCAAAAAGTGGCCTGTCTAAACTTAAAATGGTTACTGCCTCATAGCAGTGTAGAATGTGAATTTATCACCTATCTGGCAGTGTCCATTTAAGGTATCTGGGAATAGTCCTGATTTTATCATCTGATTTGATGAATTTGACCAAATGGCCAGAATCATGTCTGACTAAATTACAATTTTTGAAGGGAATCCCCAATCAGTTCCTAATTACAACAGTTTTTTCTTCTCTTAAATCAGTTGAAAGCATTTTTTTCCAGGGGTTTATTCACATTCCATTTTAGCTAATGAACTAACTGTGACACAATCTGATCAACTCTTGAGCAATCTTTACGCAATTCAGGATAACACATGGGCTTCTACATACATAGTATTTCCCTCTTTTGTCCAGTAGGAAGTGTGCAATGAGACTTTGCTGTTCTATGTGTTAGAGTCAACATCAATCCAAAGATGTCACAAATTCCCCAGCCTTCCAAATGTTACATAATTCAGTAACTGCATTCTGGGGACATAAGCAAAAGTCACCACTCATTTGGAAAAGAAATCTGGATATAGAGATATGTTTAAGAATTTGCTCAAGCCTTCTTGAACCTTAGATGAAGCTGTGTAGTTTATGGAGTGGCTGGGAATTTATGGAATCTTTATGACACACTCTGGTTTATACACTGGCTACCATCGTACGATTAAAACTATTATTTATGCCTAAAACTGCATGATTCTTTAGGATTGTATTGTAGGTCCTATTTATTTTGACAGCTATGAATACACTCAGGGCCTGGAATTTCGAATTCTGCATAAACCATTTTCTTGCTATTATTCTAAGGAAGAAAACCTATCCCAAAGTTTTAATAACATTTGCATTGGAGTCTGAACACAGCTTTGTTTTGAACTTAATTTTCATGACATCCCTCTTATAGGTTACTGGATTTTAATGCCAGAAGACACCATTATGGAAGTCTGACCTCGAGCATAACATGGGTCATAGATGGCCCATTCCTGCATTAAGCCCATAACTTCTAGCTGAGCTAGAGCAAAGCCATCTTTTAGAAAGACATCCAAGTTTCATTTAAAGTAGAAAACAATTTAAATTTTATTACACAAAATACTAAGATATAGTAAAAATAAATTTGCTGCTGTTTCCACAATCAGAGCATTACTTTATCTGTACCAAAGTCTAATATGAATTATACCACCAATTAAAAAAAGAATCTAAATATGCTTTAATTTGGTTTAACTGCAATCTTAAAAAAAATAACAAAAAAAAAGTTGAGTTAAAGGTTCTTCTTCAGAGGTGCTTCAGAACAGAGAGTGATCTCACTCCGTTCTTTTCTCTCTCTGGAGGGAGGGCCAGTGAAACAAGGTCACCGGTTGCTTTCCCCCTCAACCCTACTGTTTGCGGAGAATACCCGCACTGATGTCTTCCCTAAACAAATTTGCTGTATCCTGAGAAAGGGAGGGAGCAGACTGGATGTTAAATTTCTGTCAAACCCAAATTACTCTCTGGGCTCTGGAGGGAAATATCTAGCTGTATGTTTAGAGTTCCAAAGCATCTACTACTCTCATATCTAAAGTCCTAATACTAGATATTATGCTAGATAATACTGGCCTCCTCTAGAAGCTCTCTAGAAGCTCTCTAGGAGTCTGGTGGTAGGAGCCTGGTAACAAATGCCAACGTGTCTTCGGAAAAGCAGAGTTATTTTGAGCTGAAACAAGTTCGGCACAACTATTAACAGCCTTGGCCAAGGGTTAGGACACCTTTGATTCTGCTGACAGAGCTAATGCCTTTGGTTAGCAAGGACTCTAGTTCTAGTGTGATTGCAGTACTATTGGAATTGACCAACAGTGTCCATCAGATCAGGGATAGTGTTACTAGAATTACAAAATTTCTCCACTCAAACTGAAAATCACAAAAGCTGCATTTTTACTTTTGTGGTTTTGGATATGTCCTGTTTCTCTGATATTTCTTTTAAAAATGCTTTATAGTTCTCTAGATACACTCTAAATCACTCTGTTGGCCAGGTGCCATAGAAAAACGAGTGATTCGCAGAGGAAGATAAAATCTATAAGGGTACAGAAATGATCCTCCCCAGGAAAGTGTTTTGACACTAGATGTTATTTGGTGCAACATGGAGCATTTTAAAGCAGAGGGGGAAAGCACTTCCAAAGTACTTTTTAGGAGTAGCTGATAAATGACATCCCAGGCAGGGATTGTTCATAGCTATATCCAGTTAGGGAGATTAATTCATCTCCTTTTCAGTTCAGATGTGTATACGGAATCAATCTTGGCATTCCACTTGTTTTGGTTATATCTGAGTGATCACTGCATGGTTTCCATGGGCACTGGATGAGGCCATGTGTGCAGATCCATATAACACCACCTTCCTAAATCAGGCACAATAGAAAGAACAGCTCTAGCACCAAGTGAGTTGCCAAGACAAAGCAAGTTTTGCCAGACATTTTAGTGCCATGGCAAATCAACCAGGTTATCAATATCTTTCATTAGCACTCCCATGAGTCGCAACATCCTTTTCTTGCAGCCAAGTAGCGCTCAGAAAGGTGCAAATTTCCCCCCAACTTTGAAAGCGTCTAAGAAATTAAAAGAATCTCTAAATTCAGCCTTAAAACTGAATCCTCACTGATCAGTATAAATGAAGAGCAGCGACATTAACAGGATGGCTTTTGAAACTAAGATCTGATCCATGTTACCAAATGAACACTATAACCCTCTGTTCTTTGCACCCTTTTATATAATCTGGCATATTTTCTAGTCTATCTTCCTATCCTTCGGTTTTCTTCTGTTCCCCATACATCCTTCATCTGTTTCTCTACCTACACTATTTTCTCCTTTCCCTTTCCATGTTCTTATAATCCCTCCACCTCCCTTCTGCATCAACATTCTTTCCCCTCCACACTCCCTCAAATCTCTTCCCTGGTCTCCCTTTGATGAGGAACTGGTACTTGCAGATTATAGACATGCTGGGATCTTCAAATTGAGGAAACCAAGTTGGAAGGAGCTGCCAAAGCCTCTATTTTGAGGGTGACATGAAATAAGATAATCATGGGGAAACGAGGGTTTCTTCTCCCCCTTTCTTCTTTTCACTGGCCAAGGGAAGGGGCGATGGAAAACAGTCTTCCATATCTTTAGGAAGGAGACTGGTAGGAAATGGCAGAAACTTTGGTCTGCCCTCTGCTGGTTGTGTCTGGTCTCACACTAGTGAACAGAAAGCAATTCAAAGCTTCTGGTCTGCGACGGGGGCTTGTAAACCCATCCAGGGGACCAGCCCATGAAACAAATACCTGGGTTTACTCGAAGTCCAGTTTTGGCATATGGTTTGCTAGCTGACACTAGCTTATGACTTTTCCTTTGGAACTGATTTATCTTGATACTTGGCCATCGCATAAAACCCCACGTACCTGCATAATTGTCAGGAGGATCCATAATTTAGAAGGACCAGCAAGTTCAGATAAAATAACTACCTGACGTTTTTGGAAGCTAGAAATGGTTTGGTTAACTTTTTAAAAAATGTTCATGCCTCTCTATATTTCCTGATTTCATCCAGAATTAGAAGCAAAAATATCAAAACACCAAAAGAAAGAAAAAAAACCCCCACTCTCATGAGCCTTTTACTGCATCTAAAACCAAGAACAGGAAATCTCATGAGAAAGTCTGTTCTTAGATTTACAGACTAATTTCTTGGTCAAACAGGACTAGATATGTTCAGCTGCTGAACTTTGGGATGCTTTTCCAAACTAAATATTTTGGTGGCTTTCCCATCACTAGCTCATATTATCAATTAATACTAAATATTGACCAACCTTCAAAGTTATTACTTATTAGGGCAGTAGTACACAGCAATTTTATACCTTATAAGATTCTATGATAATTAAAAACACAGTTAAAATGAAAAAAATTACATTTACACAAAATTCAGATATGACAAAGGCCGGAAAATGTTCTGATCATATCTATCTCATGCATTTGTTTTATTTTTAGACATGATAAACTAAGGATGCAAGCTGAGTCTTACCTTTCAATTTCCAGGCTTTTGTCAGGGCAGCAGTGTGTCACATCTGATATTATTCAAATACAGTGTGTTTTTCTTTTTAATATAACCGAACATTAGGAAACACTGTAATTAAAGTGTTCCTCTTGCTAGTGTGACTTAAATTCCTTCAATTAAAAGGCAGCATTGTCATCTGAAATCATTTTAAAGTGTTTTTGGTCAACTAAGGCGTCTTTCAATGAACATCCTTATATTTACAGGGTATTTTCTTTTTGAAGTCAGCTGAAAAAATAATCTGCTTTAGAGAATATTAAGGTTCATTTCCTGATGGATTTGTCCCTGTTGGCTCACATGTGATCAATGAAATGACTAATGGATTGTACTTCCTGGGAATCCATCCTGGTCAGAACTGATTTTACTTGGTTTGTTCTTCATCATCTTCCCATTTCATTTTGTGCCCCTTATCTATTTGTGAATGTAGTCACCTATCCTGCTTAGGCCTGCGCTCATGACGGTGCTGATATGGCCATAGTCTAAGACTTCCTGCCTTTCATCAGAGCAGATCCTCTGGTGACATAAATCGTGATTTAGACCACCTGAGGATCTAGACCATAATATTTAATATAGTGGCATCTCATCGTAGCAAAGGATATCATGTGGCCAGGGCCCAGACTTCTCTAATTCCTCTGCCCCTCATTAGTAACAAACTATAGTTCAATTTCTAGCACACTGTGCCTAGCAGTACAGAACTTTCTGAAGGCAGGCAACCAACAGTGTTAATGCAGGATTGGGGGAGGAAGAGGACAAGCAAAAGCACAGTTATTTCTACCACGGAAAATCTAGCACTGCTGTGCCATGCTGAGTATTATTTTCAATGCAAGTGTGATTTTTTTTTTAATCATCGGGAGATAAAGTAACCAATCAACAGTTACTACCTGCCCCACTCTGTGCATGCCTTATTCCCTCTTATAAACATTATCCCTTTGTTAAATCATCTCACCTAGGAGGATGAGGCATGTCTTGGGGGAGAGATGATACGCACCATCAAAGAAGGAACTCTAGCTTGCATGCTGAGTGCTTCCATTTTATTTTCAAATTACCCCATAAAAGTTGCTCCTGAACCAGGGTCTTCTATATAAAGAAGTACTAACAAAACATAAAAGCCAACTCCTCTTTCTTTCTTTCTTTCTTTCTTTCAGTATCAATTGAAATGGGTTGACCCATCTCTGGTGAGAATATATTATTTATTCTGTCCCATATAGTAGAACAGCTAAACAAAAAGAACTAATAACTCTTGGAATATGTAAACAATCTCCTCTCTCCTAAAAATAATAACTTAAATGTTCCCATGCATCTCTAGCATATAGATCTGTATATGAATCTCTCACTGAAGATTTTCTGATATTTTCCTCTGAATTCCTTAACTTGTCAAAAGAAACTTCCCTATAACAACTTGATGTTGATTTCTTTTAGTGAATTCAGAAGCCAGTGTGGTGTTGTGTAATGTTAGGAATATTCTATAGCTAATGAAGTGAAACAACAGTCTCAGTCCTCAGTGAGGACGTGAAGTTCCACTTGTTCCATAGGAGATTCACCCTGTACTCAGACAGTTAGGCTTCCAACCCGTTTAGCAACTATTTTATCTCTGGTAGGTCATATTACCTAGAAGGGTCAAAACAAACCCACAACATTCTCCTTTGTTTATTTCAAATTTCAGACAACTCTTGTATCTGTGCTACTGCCTTGTCTTCCAACATATTTCTTTCTTCAGAAGATGACTGTAGATATTACAAAACACCAGGTCTAAAATCCTGGACCCTATTGAAGTCAGTGGGAGTTTTGACATTGACTTAAATAAGGCCAGGATTTCATTCTAGATGCTCTTGAGGATACAAAACATAGGCATGTTCCTTTGCGACAAATTTAAATTCAGGTTGTTTTGTTGCCCATCTCTAGGGGTTTAGGAAGTTTCCCAAAGGACTAAAGATCAGGCAGATTTTTCTGTAATTTATATTAGTGCAGGATAGCTAACTGGAATTCAAGGTTGGAAACCTACATCGACATGTTTGCTCTGCAGTTCAGCATCTTACGACCTCTTTCTGTTAAGCTTACTAGACACAAGTCAGTGGTTTATGCAATAATCCCCTGGATATCCTACTGCGGTATATATCCACAGGACTCCAACTATTTATTACCTGACCAATCTGCGTGTCAGCTGTACTTTGACAGCTTCACAGGTAATTTACTATTAGGTCAAGTGAAACTCTTGTAGTCAAATTTATCTCCAAAGAAAAAATACTCTCAGAAGGTGTCATAATGTACCATCTAAGTAGGCAAAAATCAACAAAGATAATACTAGAACATTAACCAAAAACCCCACAGCTTGTTTCTTTGTTTTCCAATCCTGAAAACCATTATCTCCATATCCACCACTAATACACACACATTCCAGAGTACAGTTGAAACAGATGGTAGCTAGCTGCCAATCCAACTGCAGTTCAAAACAATGGTGAAGTATCCCAGCTGTTTTCCAGATAGCAAAATGACAATAATATTTTCAATCACTCCATGATGAAGTTTATGTAACAAAAATGCACGTGTCCCCCAGTCTGGAATGCAATTAATTTCCTCCTGCCCCACTGAGAGTTGTAAGTTGTAAGTAACCATTCAGACTGTCTGAGAATTTCAGTATTAAGCACTACCAGAAATAGAAAACTGGGGCTATTCCAAGTGGTAACCTATTCTTTGTAACATGCAAATCTTCTGGAGTTTTTAGAGGTGCTGTGTAACTTGCAGTTTGGAAAAAAATAAACACTACTTTTCTGTTTATCCATAATGTCTAATTGGCTGAAGCATGCTATGAAAGTTTCACTGCATTTCTTTTTATTGTAAGCACTGACTTAGCATATTTGTATGTAAAATTCCAGCATAAAGCAAACTATAGTAAATAACTATTTGCAGTCTGAAACCAATCACTTAACTGGTCATGTAATTATAACATGGTATGTATGCAAATATAAGGCTTTGTACTTTACGAAGTTTAAAACAAAGTTTAGTGCATCTAATTTATAACTTCCAAATGTCATAGATTGCTTTGGGTGAAATTAAGTAATATTGCATGATCTCAAACTATTTAATATAATTTCATTACATAGAGAGTAAAAGCAACTGTGTCTCTTTTAAAACAACAGACTAAATAAATAGAACAAGTTCTCTCGATGCAATCTTTTTAGCGACCTTCGTTAGCAAGATCTCAACAATCTTTGAAAGTGCAGCAATTCTAGGAATATTTATACTTAGACTGTAAGATCTTCAGGGTGGGGACTGCCTTTTTCTTTAGGGTTGCCAACTTTCTAATCGCACAAAACCAACACCCTTGCTGCGCCCCTTGCCCCCCTTCCCCAAGGTGCTCCCTTCTCTGAGGCCTCATTCACTCCATCCCCACTCCCTCCGTTGCTCGCTCTCCCCCACCCTCACTCACTTTCACCAGGCTGGGACAGGGGTGCAGGCTCCAGGATGGGGCCAGAAATAAGGGATTCAGGGTGCGGGAGGGGGTTCCAGGCTGGGGCAGGGGGTTGGGGTGTAGGAGGGGGGGAGGGCTCTGGCTGGAGATGTGAGCCAGAAATGAGGGATTCAGGGTGCGGGAAGGGGCTCCGGGCTGGGGGCTCCCACTGAGGGTGAGACTGGGGATGAGGGGTTTGGGGTGCAGGAGGGGGCTCAGGATTGGGGCAAGAAGTTGGGATGTGGGAGGGTGTCTGGGGTGTGGGCTCAGGGAGGGAGTTTGGGTGCGGGAGAGGGAACAAGGCTGGGGTGCGGGAGGGGATGTGGGGTGCAGGCTCTGGGACGGAGTTTGGGTGCAGGAGGAAGCTCAGCGCTGGGGCAGAGGGTTGGGGTGCAGGCTCTGGGAGGGAGTTAGTGTGCGGGAGAGGGTTCCGACCTGGGTTAGGAGGTTGGGGTGCGGGACAGGGTTCGGGGTGCCGGCTCTGGCTGGGCAGTCCTTACCTCAGGTGGCTCCCGGTCAGTGGCGCAGCTGGGCTAACGCAGGCTTCCTGCCTGCCTTGGCTCGGCACAGCTCCCAGAAACGGCCAGCATGTCTGGCTCCTAGGCACAGGGGGCTCTGCATGCCGCTCGCTCACACAGCTGCCGCCCCCGCAGCTCCCATTGGCTGTGGTTCCCAGCCAATGGCAGCTGCAGAGCCAGTGCTCACAGTGGGGTCAGCGTGCGGATCCTCCCTGGCTATTGCGCATAGGAGTCGGACCTACTGGCCGCTTCCTGGAGCCGCAGGGAGCCTGCCTTAGCCCTGGCTAAGATATTGTCTACAGATTACTTTTCTTAGAGAACTTTATATAGATTTTAGGGTTCTTACCTAGTTAAATACTCCAGTGCCAACTCAGCTCCTGATGGTTTTTTGGGCTCTTCTTTCTTAGCAGCAATTCCAGCTTCCCGCATCAGTTTTTTTTCTTCCTTCTTACGCTCTTTCTTTAGTTTTCTTTCCAATGTCCTCCTTTCCTCTCTGGTAAGTTCCTCCGCCTCCTCCTCCACTTTTTTTGTTCTCTGAAATAAAATACAAGAATAACTTTAATTGAAGAGCTCATGAAATATTTCATACTAGAACCTCAGGTTGCTAATTTTACTGTATGCGCTATCAATCTCCTATACTGCCAAACGCTACTGTCAGGGTCGGCTCCAGGCACCAGTGAAGGAAGCAGGTGCCTGGGGCGGCCAACAGAAAGGAGAGGCACGTCCTGGTCTTCGGCAGCACTTCGGCGGCTGCCCAAGCGCTCCGTGTTAGTCTTCGGTGGCAATTTGGTGGCGGGTCCTTCACTCCGCCTCTTCTTCTTCGGCGGCACTTCAGCGGGAGCTCAATCGTTTGGGGTTTTTTTGTTTTTATTTTTTTGCCACTTGGGGCGGCAAAAAAGCTGGAGCCAGCCCTGGCTACTGTAAATAATTATACTTTCAGCACCAATCTCCAAAATGAGCAAGCCTTCAGAAGTTTTGTTCTATGTAGGTTTTTATACCGGGCTCATTACCATAGTATCTGAGTACTTTAAGTGGCATGATTAACATCTGTCACCTGCTGTTTGTTCTCTCATTCTCTCCCCAAGGTGAGAAGTGTGTGCAGTGAAGTGTTTTGTTTTGGTAGGATTTTTTAAAATATATATACACATGTTGCTATGCGTTTGTATTAGAGAAGGCATGTGCCTTGCACTGGAGGCGAAAGGTGGAGAGGTTTGTGATGATCCTTAGCTTCTGTGTTTGGTCTTCATCCTGAAGCTTTAGGTAATCTGGATATCCTGGGCCCAGGGCCACTGAGTGGCAAAGACCTTGCACCTTGTGAGTGAAGACCAAGAATTTGAACCTTGTTTGTTTTGTCTTTTTTTTCATCAGTGTAAGGATTGAGCGGAAAGAGAGAGAGTGTTATATTTCATATACTTTATGTATGCCAAATAAATAGGTTAGCACGTGATATACTTATGTACTTTGTTATTTGCAATAATTCCATTTTCAGTATGAATAACTGTTCCATCTGCAAATCTAAAGAAACTTCAATTTCCTCTCCCACTCCCAAGATTGGAGTTTCTTAAGGTTTGCAGATGGAACAGCTATTCATACTGAAAATGGAATTATTAGAAGTAACAAAATACCTGCATAAGCATACCACATGCTAACCTATCTATTTGGCAACCATGAAGTGCATGAAATAGAATACACTGTATTAGGCAGGGAGAATCTAGTCTAAATGCACTAAGAGTACACATAGTAAAAATATGTTACGTGGCAAAAGATCAGGTTTGTATAAAAGATTCCAAGAATATTAAGAAATTTTTGTCCATGACAAACTTATAGGCAATAATTCATAGAATCGTAGGATTGGAAGGGACCTGAAGAGGTCATCTAGAGGAAATCGTCAGGTTGAAAAAATCCAGTGGGGAAAGGTTTGCATGTGACGAAGAGGAAGAGGGAAAGTGTGCATATGAGATACTTTAGGGGTCATCAAAATCCTAACACACAGAGGGATCCAAATAACTGAGTGAAGAGGGGAAAAGGAGAAGCTCATTGTTGACATCTGGGGAAGTCTGCACAGAAGTTGAGTGTTTCCTGATGTCTCCTTGTCAATTTTCCATTCTAGTGGTTCTTAAGCTAGGATACACAAAGGCTTCTCTGATAGCCTCCAAAATCCCCAGGCAAGGAAAACCACAACAAAGACAGGGTCTTAGGATGGGGCGGAGTCTACCTGAAGCTCTCTGGTCACATAAATGATTTGCTGCATGAAACAGAGAACCATTACTCTGTCCTTTACGTTTCAGTTGTGGGAAGAAAGGGCAGAGCCAGCATTCTTGACCAAACTCACTTTCAGAAATGTCGTCACTGGGAATTTACAAAATGTGCACAAAAGAAACTCTCAAACATTTTGGATGTCTCTCAGAACTCTCTGGCCCATATCTGAGTATCACTGCATGTTCATTCAAAGTCTGGTGTGTCCAAGTACAGTAGTCTACATCTTAATGCTTAATAGACAAGACAGCTTTCCAATATTTTTGCCACAGTAGTTTATTCCCAATCATCAATAACAAAGCACATTTCTAAATTATGGCCCTGTGACAGGCTGGGGTAGGCCTGTACCCAGTATGTCACACATTTTGTTTTCTGGCTTTCATTTTGTATCTGAGCATACTTGACGTCTTATGTCGTGAGCCAGTTTAAACAATATATGTGTACCTGGTTATGATGTTTAACAAGGTCCTATGGAGGAAGGGGTGCTTCTAAATCTTGTGGAGAACTAACACAGGAAGAATCATCAACAAGGACTAGCCAGGACTTCGGACTTGCTAATGACTTTTATCCACTAGCCCAATACCTATGAAAGAGCAGTTGTGCACTTGAACCCAGGATGACTGGGGTATGGAGTTTCACATGGGGACTTCATGGCTGTGTTTATAAGCAAGGAGGTTTCTGGATAGAAGAGACTGACCATCACCAACAGCAAGAGGGATTTGATACAGGGGAGACAAGGGAGTTTCTGCCTAGCCTGAACATTGACAGTCCTCAAACAGAGAGATGAGATCTGTCTAACAGGTGGGGATTGCATTCAGCTGTTGGTCGTTTTGCCTAGATCCATGGGTGGCGGGTGAAGCATCCCCTCAGGGAGGTTAGCTCCTTGTACCATCTCTTCTGCCCCAGGCCCTGCCCCCACTTCACCCCAGGCCTGCCTCCTCCCCGCTCAACATGGATGTCCCTCCTTTCCTTCCCTTCTCCTCCCCGCCGCTTGGCCCCCCTGCCACCACTTGCCATTCCCTCCTCCCTCCCTGCTCGACCCCCTCCCCGCCTGCCACCCACCTCTCCTTCCCCACTCCTCCCTGCTCAGCCCCCCTGCCGCCACTTGCATCCCCCCTCTTCTTCCTCCCTCCCTTCTAGACCCCCACCTCGCCGCATCCCTCCTCCCACCTCCCATGGCAAGCAGCAGATGGGGGGTCCGAGTGGGGAGGAGGGACCAGCAAGCAGCAGCGGGGGGTAGGAGAAGGAGGAACCAGTGAGTGGCAGCAGGGACCGCCAGAGAGAGGGGTGGAGAGGAGCAGCCAGGTGGAGAATGATGAGCTTTTATATGCGCCATGCAGGTTCCCGGGCGGCTGAGGAGGTGGTATCTGCTATCAGCTTTCTGGGTCCATCAGTAATCTCCCTGGGGAGTCCAAGGGACCCAGGAAGCGGAGTGGCAGCTACCACCTCCCTCAGCTGCCCGGGAACCTGCATGGCACATAATAAATAAGCAAAAACATTCTGTAGAAGCCCACTCCCAGCAGGGAGGGAAAGAGGCGGGGCCACCGTGGCCCAGGCGTCCGGTGGCAGGGGCGGCGGTGCCCGTGCCAGGGGAGGCTATTATATCTGCCACCCCTGCCTGGATCTGTAACTTTCCTGAGTTGTCAAAAGTAAAGTGTGTGTATTTAAGAAGTTCATTTACAAAGCAGGTGTTCCTTATTGGAAAGGTGTCCCCAAAGACTTAGAGTATGAACCAGAGTCCCCACGGGGGTAGAACCCTGGGGTGAGTGTACATAAGCAGCTGAGGAAGTTGGCGGGGAAGGGGAGGGGGAGATGGGGGCTCAGTATTGGCTCAAGGGCTTCGGGCAGTTGGACTGCAGAGTCCCATGTCCCAAGAAGGGGGTCAGACAGTGAGCCTGCATCCTGGGAATGTTCCTGATTGGCTAGAACTATAGACCGTGTCTGGACTCTACCCAGGCCCAGCTGACTCGAAAGCATTTGGGATTCAACGGTTAAGTCTGATTATAAACAGCCTGGTGACCATCCGGTAGGGTACTCAGCCAAGCCTGTAACAGGCTCCGTAATACCCCCTTTAGCTTTGAGAAGGCATTTATAACAAGAAATGAAATTTGTTAAAAATGAACCCCCCAAGAGGAGAATTTCAATTGCGTACCTATAGTCTCAAAGTACCTACAATACCATACTTGCAAAGCAGGGAAAAAATAATTCCAAGGGACATAGTTCTATCTATATGTCATAGCATACGGAGCCAAACTGAACACATCCACCAACAATACAACTAACTATTCTCTGTGTCTCCTTTTCACCTATTATGAGTATAAGGCACCCAAGACTGAAACTGGAATTGCACAAAAAGATAACCAATTACAATAAAAGACTGGTTAAATTACACTTCCCTAATAAGGGCAAAACCCTTAATGTGTCAATCAATGAATGTTTGTGAAGTGATTACAATGAAAATCACAATGTAAAGTCTAAGTATCATTATTATTTTTACATGCAGAGAGAAGGAGATGTTAGATAAAACAATACCTGTACGCTAACCTGATTTGCCAAAGACACCTGCTGAAAACTAAACATTTTTCTGTCTGGATTCACATATCATCCAAGTTTACTCTGACTCATCTCCCCAACCTGGTGCTTTCAAAGACTAAACTGATCTGAACAAGACAGAGACAGAAAACAGATATTTGAATAAATGAGGGAAAGTCTAAGAAAGGAGATTTGCTTTGTGTTCTCTCAAATATTTTCTTGAGCAGAGGTTGCAGCCAGCATGCACAGGCACAAACACTTAGAAAAATCAAGCAACTTGAGCATGCACTGCATTTGTATCGAAGAGGTTTTGTAATTCATACTAAAAAAGAATTCGTATCTAGGATGAAGGTAATTATTTTACAGGAAGAGAAGTTTTCACTCGATAAGCTGCTGTAGTATTTACTAAAATAACAATCTAGCCATGCAAAATCTAGGAAAAACAGTGTGGAGTCATTCCTAAAATGTTTGTGAAAGATTACTAAAGCAGCCGTCCAATAGAGGACACACTACATTTAATCTTCGTTTAAAAATAATGTAATGAATGTGTTTTCTTTTCTCCTTGAGCCATGAAGCTTTCAAATAAAGTGACTGTGGCACGTCATTAGAATAGTTCTGAGAAAGAGGCCTCTTGCGTCCGCATACTTACAGTAAATGCGTATCTATCTTCCCTTCCCCCACACATTCCATACATTATCAAAAAGCTTTTTATCCCTCTCCCTACTGCTCCCGTAATACAACACAAGTTGCTGCATCCATGTAACTAGGTCTAAATACAAAATCCCAGTCGCTGACATTTGTTTCAAGCATAACAATTTTGGCTCTTCAGTGCCATCTGAAACAAAAGCACTGTTCTCCCTTTAGACTTGAATTTATCCTGTGTTAAGAGAGTCAGAGTTTATACATCAAGGTACCTTCTGGCAGAACAACCTATAATCCATTCTGATTAAAACATGATCCACCCAGGCTTCTGTTCAAAGTTCCCAACACATTCACTATAGACACGCTAGGAGTTTTATAATTCACAGAATCTTTCTACATACACTGAGCTTTAACCCTTTCATACTAGCTTCATCGGTTTTTATAAATATATTTATTGTGGAAGCCAGGAGTTTCAGTCTTGCTAATGAACATTTGTATGCAATCTAGCTGCATACTGTACATTAGATTTAAGCATCTAAGAATGAGTGCAAACCACAAAGTCATAGACCAACATTTTCAAATGAATTTCAAGGAGCATCCCTCCCCTCAGCCCCATCAATACCCCCTACTGCCTGTCCCCAACACTCCCACCACTAAGTCCACTGCCCCCCTCCAGCCCCACCAATACCCCCACAGCTATCTCCTTCCCCCCAACTAATGACCCCATTCAATCTCCCTGCTGAGTATAAAGCATCCAAGACTGAAACCAGAATTGCATGCACAGATAACCTATTATAATAAAAGGCTGGCTAAACTACACTTCCTTGATGCCAAAGCCTTAATATGCCATTCAATGAATGTTTGTGAAATGCTTTAAAATGAAAATCACAGTGTCAATGCTAAGTATCATTATTATTATTTACATACAAAGGGAAGGGTATGTTAGATATAATACCTGTATGCAACCTGATTTGCCAAAGACACCTGCTGAAAGCTAAACATTTGTTCTGTCTGGCTTTACATATCAGCCAAATTTACTCTGACTCATCTCCCTAATCTTGTGCTTTCAAAGACTAAACTGATCTCAACAAGACAGAGTGGCCGGAGCTGTTCATCTCTCCCTGAACACCCTCATCCACCCCTTCTTTGCTGCAGCCAAGGCCTGGGGAAGAATGAGTCATGACCCCCTCCCTGACATAATCACCCGCCCCCAACCTGGGACTTGCCTCTGCCTCATGCTGTCCAGGCTCTGTGACACAACCAAGGCCCCACATTTCAATTCTCCCTCCTCCCTCATTATCATAAGCAGAAGCAGAGCACCTACAATACAAGAATCTTGTGCATCACCCACACATGCACATCAGTCTCTCTCACTGACTTTGGGGGGTGGGGAGCGGTAGTGGAGGGGGGCAGAGAGCTGATGCACATGTGTGGCTGACACATATGATTCTGGGAAATTTAGTTTTTATATGGGAGAAAATATTATTAAATCAGGAGTCAGGAGTTTTTTGGTTGCAAATGGGAGTCTCCCTGACATACTGGGAGACTTGGGCTATGTCTTCACTACCATTTCTGTCGGCAAAACTTATGTTGCTCAGTGGTGTGAGTACTCCACCCCCTTGAACGACATAAGCTACACAAGCATAAGCAGTAGTGTGCACAGTGCTATGTCTCCCGCTGCTCGATGGGGATGGTTTAATTATGTCTCCTGTCGGCATAGAGTGGCTACATGAGCAATCTTACAGTGGCACAGCTGCATGGATTCTGCACAAAGCTTGGATTTGAATCCAGGTTCCTGAAAGTTTGAGGAGTGGTTCAGATGCAGAGTTTTGATGTGGTCTCATCTTTATTTAAAGAACAACAACAAAAGTAAATCATGATTTCACTTGTTTTATTTAGATTATAAATGTTTCAAGTTGTCTTTTTCCATCTTTGTAAGGTGACATGGTAATTTGTGGTGCCTTTTTTTGAAAAATATAATAATAATAATAATGTAAATCCACATATGAGCAAGTGATACATTTGTTGAGGTGATAAATTTAAAACGCGTGCAATACATTTGCTTATTTGCAAAGCCTGCTGCCAGCTATTATACCACCTTGGTCTGTGAACTCAGTAGGTCTCAATCTAAACAAAGTCAGGCTAGGTTACCACTTGAATGAAAGACATCCAGAGAAAACCTGGTGGGTTTTTTGATAAAGGAGGTGACACTCTTCAACTTGGAGTTTTTCCTGAACCAATGCCCTGACAAGGGGTTAAGGGGCATTTTGCCACCAGGTGTGCCATCTTTTAAATAAGACAGACAAAAAATTCCTAACCACTTGTGCTCACTGAAAAGCCCGGTCACTTTCTGCAAAAGTAAGGAGAGATGCTAGCTCTGATGTCTTCACCAAATTCCTATTTGGGTAACTAGTTTCTGTCTATTGTAACTTAGAACACCCCTTGCATTTGCAATTACATGCAGTTGTCTCTATTTCTTAATTTCTTCTCTTAAATTGTTTAATGGTGTTGCACTTGTTTCACTCCAAAGGTGGCTACATTTCAATGGTGGGCAGAGTGATTCCTATATATCACTATAAAATAACTTTTTATATTGTTATATATATACACAATATTTCCAGATAACGATACTTTAGTAATAAAAAGATTTCAAAAATTATGCATTGGGATACTACTATCCATATAAAAATCAGCACAGAGTTTGGCTAATATCATGTACTCTCACCTAATTCATTCACACCCTTTCAAAAACTGCTTCAATCTATAAAACATGACAGCAATACTAAACTTTGTTGATGAAAATGAAAACATTGCGTATATATAAGGAAACCATAAAATGGTAAGGGACTAGCTAGCTCTGCACGCTGATAATACAAGATGGAACAATATATCTCTAAGTCATTGATTATAATTTGAAACAGGTCTGTAACAACTAAAAAGCCCTACACGCCGACAGCTATTGAATAGGCTTTGATAAGAGAATTAGTGGTTTCAGTTTAGTTCTTAGCTGACAGATAGTTACATCATAATTGGCAACCTTATTGGCTGACTAAGAAGACAGGCTAAGGATTGAATGGGCAAAGAGACAATAAAATACCATCACCCTCACAGAGATGGTCTCAGCAGCGCGGGCTGAGGGACGTACTGGCCGCCGCTTCCAGCAGCTCCCACTGGCCTGCAGCAGCGAACCGCGGCCAGTGGGAGCCGCGATCAGACTGACCTGCGGACGCGGCAGGTAAACAAACCAGACTGGCCTGCCAGGGGCTTTCCCTACACAAGCGGCGTCCCAAGTTTGGGAAACACTGTAATACAGTACACTCAATGCAATTATAATAAGGGTACATCTATGATTAATTCTGTCATGTCTCCCCATAACAAGAAATATATATTTGAAGAATAACCAGTAGAAAGATGTACGGTGGGTTACAGTTTTGTTCCTCGTATTTCATAGTATAAAGGAGAGGGTGCATTTTACGATTAGCTGAATGTACGGTTTTAGGTACAAGAGACAGAGACTACTGGACTACACTGCAAACTGAAAGTGGTTTTGCTTTTAACTAGATTTTTTCTCATTACCTACTTTCCAGAATGACCATTAATCTAAAACTCAGGCCACCTGACACTTCGATAATACTAAGGACATTATTGTAAAGGCCCATGATCCTTGCTCACCTGCTTCAGGATTCCCATCTTTGCACTGTCACTGTTGTGTGATGGCAACGAAATGGAGTTTATAAAACTTGTGATCTCTGAAGATGAGACTATGGCAAGGGAACCTAATTTTTATTCATACGGGCTTCCCAGTTATTACAAATTAGGCTTTGGGTCACAACTATCTTGAGGCTGTGTTCTTTGTTACTTGTTCTGCTTGCCAACCCATTCGATGCGATGTCCTTGTCAACCCCTGGCAACAACAAGCACAAACAGAGCCAAGTGGCTGCACATTTAGCTGCTCCATCGTGGCCAAGAACATACAGATTTCTACTGCTGCAGAGTACTGTGTCAGGGCCCCATTAGGAATGTAGGAGAACTACTTGTGGCTCACTGACTGCAGTTCAGTCACCCTTACAGAATTGGAAGTGATTACAAAGAATGGGGAGGAACAGAGGATGAGAAACAACACAAAGGAGACTCACCAGACACACAATGCTAAAGACAAGAAAGAGCATCACAAAATGGCATGAAAAAGGGAGGAAGCCAAATTCACCATTGATGCAGGTGGATCCAGCTCCACAAAAGTCAACGGAGTTGCACCCTTTTCTGCTAGCACACAGCAAGGACAACAGGGGAATGGAAGACCATGGGCAAGGATGAAGAGATATGACCGAGTTAAGGGAAGCACCAACACAAGTTCAGATGAACAAATCTTAACATAATCAACAGGGACAAATATACTGAGGACACAACATTTTTCCCCAAAGAGGAAGACGAGAAAGGACTCCCACTTTGCTCCTAGCAGAAGCATTGTATTGCCTTAGTCTTCGGTTTTAATCAGTGTTAGAGTTATTCCCACTATTTTTAAACAGTGATACCAAAAGGGGCTTGTTCACACTAGTGACCAAAAATATGATGAATTTCATTTTAAAATGAAGTCTTTTGCCACCCAATTTTGAAGTCAGAGTAGCTAAAACATTCACTGTCTTCCTTCACACTCAAAACACCAAACACTGACAGATTTGTGGCCATTTTCCAGCTAAAAAATTCCAACACCTATAAATATAATTTAAAAGATGCAAAGAACCAGACCAAAGTTACACAACTCTCAAAAGCAAGGTTAATAATGAAAAGGTTGATAGATGATTTATTAATTGAAGCTTTGCCAAACAATTACACTGTCATTATAACTACAGAAACTACATAAAAAACCTCACAATCTTACCAACTTTTTTAAACCATTTTCTATAGTTCACCACCTTATGAACAGAGAAAGTATGAGCATAAAAAGCATTTTAAGTTTCATGAAGATACAGAGAGCAGACTTGAATCAAAGTAACTACCCTCCCTTCTCTCCCCCCTCCCGCAATACACGACTTTTTATACATGGACATTTACTTTATAAAGAAAATTGATTTTTATTGCATTTTTAGGCCTATAATAATATTCTTAGAATCCAATAAATATATTTTAAAAATGTACAAACAGTATCTGGACAAAAGAAAAAATATTTTTAAAGTGACACATTGTTCAAAGAAATAAACTGCTGTTTCTTTAAAAATAATTTTCATAAAAGCTAAATCGTCCTTACAATCTTACAACTATTGGCAACAGAAACACTGGGATGAAATTACATTAACTTGATTTGGAAAGGTTTCTATAGATGCAATTCAGGCAGAAAAGCCTCAACTAAGTTCTGCATAAAGCCAGATTTAAATGAGAACAAGCTTTTGTAGCTTTCTGATCCAGGAAAGGATTCCTTCAGCTATTGTATACGTGAAGGGGGGGGAAGTGCATGCGTACACACAGCGACAATCAGAATCTACTGGATCACTCAAACACAAGAGGCAGGTATCATTTGCAATTAAAACTGAATTCAGCAGACATGCAATTTCACTGGCAGCAAAATGTAGCCAATTAAAAGCTTTAACTATTTCATATATCGACATACATGCTTCTGAAGAGTACACAAAATGTTAGCAATAAGAAATGCTGAATAAGAAAAAAAATTAGTAAATTTAAATTAAACAGAAGAGTTTAAGTGCACCTGGGAGAAAAATATTTGCAAAAACTATTACGTCAATTAAATTCCACTAGAATGTATGCTCCTTTAAAGTGATATGTATTGAAACTGATCAAGTTCTGAAACATGACTTAGTATTTTATTTCTCAATTTCTATCAATCATACTTCAGTGTCATTATTCTGAACACAACACAGGCCTAAGGAACAACAACAAGCAGTCTTGCGAATGCAGCTTTGCTTAGCCTGTAACTATGGCACTGACAGGAATCTGTACCTATCTGCAGTACTATTTTACTTACTCCCTTACCATGGTTTGCTTAATTAAACCAGCTCATTCTGATTAAATGGCAATGCAGCAGAAGACAGAACAAGGTCAGAAAAACATTTTTACCCACTTATTTGGTACTTAGATTTGTAAAATTACTCCATCCTCTGCTAACCCCCCAAAAGAATAAATGAACAGAATGATTTTAAATAAAAGGAATCTGAGATTGTTATGGGAACATTTGAACAAACAACATAGTATTCAGCACTTGCATCACTTAAAGTTATCTCTTTACGGGTGTGGATAAAATTACCCCAAACATTGAACAGCTTTAGACTTAGGAAAGGTAGAAAAGAATAAGATGTTTTGAAGTTCTTGCTGGAGAAGAAAACAAGAGCTTGGTCTCCTCCAATGAAAGAAGTACCACAGAGAGTAGGCAGGTTGCCAGGCAAACTCGGCAGCGTGACCACACTGCATTGAGTTTCTTTAATGAAAGCCAGGAAAGAACACATTACACAGTGTTTCTTCTGAGAGCTAGCTAGCCTCCAGTGATTGAAATCAATAAAAACAGTCGGCATGGGGCCCAGTGGGGGAAGAGAGAAATCTCTACTACAGCGTTCAGTTTGCTTTCCACTTTCTCCGTCTTCCTAAAGTTAAACTTTGAACACCAAGACAAACTACTTCATTTTCAGCACTCAGAAGATTTTGAGAGGGATGGTGGGAAGATAACGTTTTAATTTTCCTTCTGCTTTCTATGCTCCCTCTGCTCTCTTACGGAGTTCAGAAAATGAAAGGGTTGTTTTTCATTTGAATCCTGCCTGGAAGAACTTCTACGAACAAGTGCATCATCCTATACTTAGAAAAGGGATGAATTTTACAGTGAAAGGATGTTAAGTGGTGAAAGAGAAGAAAAAATGGAATCTTATTCAGCAAAAAGTACACTCACTGGATAGAACGTCAACCACTGCCGTGAAAGCTTCTGAAACTGCATTCAAAAGAGTAAGACCAGTGCAATACACAGTCTAAAGCAGCTGAAACTTATAAAAATACATGCTCAATGCAAAAGACAGGATCACAAGGAAAATAGTGGGTAAGTTGGAGCTGTTTTTAATGATTCCGTCTCTCAAGTTTGAAATCAGCAATGCACATTTCCACTGTAGTTTCTATAAAAAGTTTTAAGTGTTTTCTTGTTAACTCAACTCTTTGAAGACTGAATATTTAAAGTTACATACTATTTAAGCAATTTGATTTATACCATTTTAAAATTCTGCTAGGTCACTGATCTTCACAGAGAATTATCAAATATTCACAGAATATATTTCCTTGGGTTTTTTTGTTTAGTTTTGTTTATTGACAAGGTAGAATCAGGCCATTACGCAACTCCACCCACTCCATGTTCCATGCTCTCTGAGGTCTGTTTGCTATTTTAATTTTGAAACACTACAGAGACCACAAGTTGAAACTGAACTGAATTTGAGAAACTGCCAGTAATGAAGTTCTAATATGGTAGATATGAATTTGTTTGACTTATTTTACAGAGCCCTCAATCATCATAGCAGCTACACTACATACTTGAGTTCTGTGTGCTGATTTAAAACATAAATTATAGCAAATTGTATATATGTTGGTTAGTCTCAACTGACATCAAAATGTACATATAAGGTATCTTTTAAAGGCATTTCTAAATCATTTATTATTACACCCAAGGTGGCTTTTTTTGGGTTGGTATATTGTTTGAAAAATGTTACGTAAGTATACTCAGCACTTAAACATTCAGCCATAATAACTAACATAGCATTTCACAGGGAGATACTAGCAGAGAGTGGTGCAGATAGATTACTAATGCAGCAAACCCTTCTACAAGATTTCAGTAAATTTAAATAAAATTTTCATTTAGATTATAATGAGACTATGATAAGGGATCGAGCCTGACCACAGCAAGGATGAACAAAAATGCTGAGTGTGCATCTTTTTTCATAGTGTTCCAGCTAGCGCTGGAGAGCCACTGTACCTTAATGTGGGGGGTGCCCTTTGAGCAAGAGCACCATACATGCCCTCTATGCTGGCTAGCACTTGCTGATGACGGCAACATATATGCTGATTTATTGCAGGTGGGATGGGGGAGAAACTGGGTTCCTCTAAAGTCCCCTGAGGAATGTGTCTTGTGGGCTGGTGCAATAAGTATCCGCACCCATCCAGCACAATCCTGTAAGTTATAGAGGGAGCATGCCTGAATGACTGTAGGGGTGGAGGATGGGAAGAAGATACTTTCTGTGCCTTCCCACTTGCGCTCCAGCAGGCTGTATTCATTCCTTGTTTGGTGCCTTAAAACACACGTTCAAAGCAGGGAACCTCATTTATGTCAAGGATGAATTTTAAGGAATACTACATGAATGTGAAGAAGCTCACTCTAACTGTTGGAAGCAATTGAAAAATGAAAGTTTGTTTTTTTTAAATCCTTTTGGTTAATTTTATTAAGCTAAGAAAACTACACTGGTGACAGTTTTGACGAGCTGTATGACATTCTCAATTATCTTTTATAATCTTCTTAAAAATATAAATGTTTGACTATCCACATTGAAGGATCATTTCTTAAGACAGCCTTAGCTCAGGTTTAGGTCCTGGTCATTTGTAAAGTCATATTTTTGCATGCAAATGAGGTAATTATATGTGCAGATTAGTAGCTAGGTGTGCAATTATCTGCTTTGCTTGCACAGCTGTGGAATTTTGTTGGTACAACAGGTGCATGCACATTGTGCAGGAGCACCCATTGTTCCTGCTTTGGAAATCTGGCCTTTTATGGCCACTTTATTGTTTCCATTACATGAAAATACAAAAGACATTCAATCTTGCAAGTTACCAGTCTAACAATGGAATTTGGTTAAAGTCTCCATAACTGAACTGAGGAGCTGTTACTTTTACACAAGTATCTACTTAAATATTTTTTAAAGCACATATTTTTTCAATCAAATGTTGGAAATATCTTAGGTAATAATTTTTGAGGTAGCAACACATCTTAATTTTTTTTTCATTGTTCCAATCTTCAGCACCGTATACAAAAGAAAGATACTTGGCAGAGCAGCTGGTCAACATATAATTAAGTAACATCCATTAAAAATAAAAGAACAAGGTTACATATAATTCATCATAGTGACAATATTGCTTGTTTTTGACATATGCCCAGCTACCCCAAATTCCACTCTTTCCCCTAACCACTCATCCAACAATGCTTTCCTTGTTTTGTCCTTTGCCTCCATAGGCCACCCTGAACAAAGGACAACACCTAAGGTTAGGGAATGTTGGCAGTCACTCCTACAACAAATGGACTAGCACTTTTTCTACTATTCTTACAGCAAAATACACACCTATGCAGAGGGGCCTACGTGCCACATAAGTTCCACTTAAGCCTTCAAAATACAGCTTAAATGTGACTAAGTAATATAAATGGCTTGTACTGGCCTTCTGTTTGAGGTGAATTTCACATACCCCTGACCTCTCTTCTCTTAAGTAGAAGAAGAAGAAATGGCCTCTAGCTCTCCAAAAAGCCTAAGGCCTGGTTTACACTGAGTTAGGTTGACATAACTGTGTCAGTGTACACACTACAGCCTTGCTCCTGCCGATGTAAGTGCCCTACTACACCAACATCATAACTCTACCTCTACGAGAGGTGTAGGATTTATGTCAGTGTAGTTAGGGTGACGAAGTGTCCATGTAGACACTGTGGGTTACTTACATCATTGGCTGTTGACTTGTCATTCTTGTCAACTGACAAGAAAGCTGCTCACAGCTCGGGCTGTCATCTCAGGGCGGGTGGGGGGCTCCAGAGAGAGCCTGGCAGCCCCCAGGGTTCCCCACTCTTGCCCCCAAGGTCCTGGCACCCTGCTTGGAGCCAGGCAGCTGCCGGGAGCCCGGGTGGCTGCTGAATTCCTGGTGGGGAGCCAAGAGCCCAGGTGGTTGCCATGCTGCCAGCAGGGAATGGGGAGTCTTGGGGGCAACTGGGCTCCCAGAGGGGAGCTGCAAATGGAGTTGACAGCCCGGGTTCTCAGCCTCCCACACTGCCCCTCTGACGTCAGTGGAAACGCTCCTGGTGAGGACATGCACCACCGATAGAAGGATGGTAGTGTGGTCATGAACCACCGCAGTAATTACCTACCCATTTAAAGAGCTGGATAACCAGACTTGACTGAAACACTATATCTGTCTATACTGAGTGGAGAAAGAATGTTTTGGTCTCTTTCAGATGAACATGATCCGACACTTCTTGAATATCATAAGACTTCTGGACATCTTGGCACACATCCTCCAAGGTATTCGGGCATCTAGTTTGCATTGATTTGAATGGGAAACACCGAAGTACCTTTGAGGATCTATGCCCTCCTACTTATACTGGTGGTTCATGCTGACTACATTAGATGGATTCAACTGAGCACTTTCAGTTTGTCCCGTGATGTCATTACACAGCGGAGGGACTCTTAAACTGATTGGTTTTCTGTAGTTTATCTACTTTAATATACAGACAAGCTGTAGTAAAAAATGGTTAGAGAGGGCACAATTTTCTTCTACATACTGAAAAGTTAATGAAGGCATGAGACTGTAATTAATAAATGAAGATGATGGGCAGTTTTCTCTAGGCAAGGTAGTTTTCTGCAACTGCTGTATACAGATTCCTGATATTTCACTTAGGAAGAAATGAATTGTTGTTGTAAAAGGTAATGAGTTTCACATTTTTGCATACTTTTTAAAAAGTATCTACTTAATTATTAATCTGTCATCATTAATCTCAGCTCCAGAATTCAACAGAATATGTAACTAGGATAAATTAGTGTTCCGGGATTCATTCTCTACCTTCATCTGTCTAACTGTACATCCTTCCACCTAAATTAAGAGAAAGGATTACCTAACTGGAGAGTGACAAATTACTAATTTGAGAGAACCAGGACCTCTATAATTTGATTTATTAGGGACCTTTAAATAACTATTTAAATATTCTACCATTTATTCTTTATAATTACTATACTTATGTGTACTTCTATTTGCCGTAGCCCAAATATCAGACAAAGAACCAAAATGGACTAAAAAACAAATAGTGTGGGCAACTTTACATTATGGGAATTCATTTTTTAGCATAATTAACTTGTTCTATAACCTCCCAATTCACTATTCTACATCTCTGATGTGAATTTCTCACAATAATGGCTAGAGTACAATGGACCTGATTGTCCAATGCCCAGCACATTCAGACCAGTGCAAGCTGCGCAAAAAATCCTACTATTGTGAACTGTTCCATTCAGAACTACCATACTCACCTTGCACACACTTTACAACAGGATAAATGCCTGCCTGTGGTCCAGGGAGATGGAGAATTGGGGGCCAATTTTAATCAAAACAAGGAACTACTGTGGGAGCATGTTCCAGCATTTACATTTGATTTTGAGTATGTCTAATAATAACTGGATACAAGTGATTCAGCCTCTCTCTGCTAATTTTTCAGTGGACATGTTCTGTGCTCAAACGTACGTGGTTTCCATGGATTTCAATGGGAACCTTGTAAGCACACCTGAAACCTTGGAACTTTAAACTCAAGAAAACAAACACAGCAGAAACTGCTGCTTCTGGCTCATGCACAGAGCAAGATTTTTAAGAGTCTATACTAAAATTTCTTAGATTTTCTAGCTTCCTCTGGATCTGTTACTCTCTAATCCAATCCAAAATTATCAGCTCCAAATGGTTACATCTTATTAAAAGAATGATTGGTGGCAACTCTATAGCTAATGTAGACTCTGAATACTAGGCTGCATTGGTTTCAAAAAGAGATTCTTAGACATTTGAGGACCTGAGTAAAAGCTCCATCTCAGAACAGAGGTACAATTCCTGCCTTCTTCCACCAGAAGAGAGGTTGCTCTTTGAGGAATCTTCATATGAAACTGTTTTAAAAACATCAGGACAGCAAGAGAAGAATTGAATTATCTTCATATAGAATTTGATCAGATTATGTACTTCTGTAGTGCACTCATAAGCTATAAGAGAAGGTCTCCTTGAAGGTCCTCAGGAAAAATATATCCATTTTATTCTGTATTTGAAGATGCATTGGAATTAAAGTGTAATCTGTTCCCAAAATACCAGATTTCTCTATTAAGTCTTTACATGTTTTCTGCTCTTGCTAGTTCTCTGTTTGTGACACTAACCTGAAAACTCTCTACATTTACTACATAGTACTAGAACACTAAAATGACATCTGTTTTTCATAGCATCAGGTGTACCTTCATTATGTTTCTGTGAGGCAGAGCAGAAAATTGAAAACCAATTATGATTTAAGACCCCAAATTAAAACCTGTCGACTGTTTAGTAAAAATACTCAATAAAACTTGTTTGCCTTTCAACAGACATACTGAAGTAGTTTGCAGTGTTGTTATAGCCGTGTTGGTCCCAGGACATTAGACACACAAAGTGGGTAAGGTAGTAGTATCTTTTACTGGAAGAAGAGTTCTGTGTAGCTCGAAAGCTTGTCTCTTTCACCAACAGAAGTTGGTCCAATAAAAGATACCCCCTCATCCATCTTGCCTCTCTAACGCCTCTGAAGTAGATCATTTTAAATACAACTAGCATAAAAAGCAAGGATTTATAAAAACAGAACCAAAATAAAAAACAAATTAAAAAACCAAACCCCCCCCCCCCACAAACCACAGAACCAAAAAGAGTCAGGAATCAGTCTTTTTCAATTATGCTAAAACTTATTTTATCCTCAAACACCTTCTACCTCGCTACAGAAAATTTTTAATTATAAACATAAATATTAACTGTTTAATTCACAAGTATGGAAGTTATGTCCTGATTTCAGTTTGGAACATCCTATTTCTGAAAATCTTTACACCTTTGTGGTGGAAGAAGTCACATTGCTTTCTTTCAGCTCATAGCTCATATTAGCTACAGTATGAAACAAATCCCTGAATAAATACTTACTATGCAAGGGGAAGAAATGTATATTGTAATAATTTTATGTATTATTATTACTTATTATTTGTTTTGTGGTAGCATGTAGGAGTCATTGACGACTGTGCTAGGCCATATACAAACAGAGAAGAAAAAGACGATCAGTGCCCAGAGAGTCTACAGTCAAAGCATTAAACAAGATGCAAAAGGTGGATACAGACAGAAAGATGGAGGAACACATGGAAACAATGAGACAAAACTGATCAGCATGATAGGCAGTGGTCTTAGCACACCAGCTCCCTATTTGTCGTTATGTTTTTTGTAGGTATCACAGCAGAGTTTAATGAGGAATTTGAAGGAGGTTACTTTGAGATGTTTATGGGTAGCTCCTCCCATGTATGAGCAGCAGAATGGCGGGGGGGGGGGAAGGGAAGCACATAGGTGCTTCTTAGAAAATTTAAGCAGTGGGTGCGGGAGGCTGGCATTATGGGTTGAGCAGAGGCAAGAGTCGACATCTTGATAGTGAATGAAAGCTGAGAAAGGCTGTATATTATACAGAAAAAATAAGCAAGAGTTAGATGCAGCATGGATGTGAAGACCTAGAAGGAGACCCGAGTCAAAGATGACACCCAGGTTACAGGCCTGAGTGACAGGCAGGATAGTGGTGTTGACCACACTAACAGAGAAAGGAGGTAATGGGGAGGGGCTTGGGAGAGAAGATTGGAAGCTCTGTTTTGGCCATGTTGTGCTTAAGTTGATGGCTCGACATCCAACAGGAGATGCCAGACACAGGCATAGACTGTAGTTGAACAGAAGGAGACAGGTCTGGAGTAGACAGGGAGATCTGTGAGTCATCAGCATACAGATGGTAGTTGAATTTGTGTTTGCGAACGAGATTACCCAGAAATAAGGTGTAGAGGAAGAACAGAAAGGGACCAAAGATAGAGCTCTGTGGAACCCTCAGAGAAAGTTGGAGGGCGGATGAAGGGGATCGTCCAAAGAACTCACTGAAAGAGTGATTAGAGAGCTAGGAGGAGAACCAGGCGAGGCCAGAGTTGCTGAAGTAAAGGGAGTACATGATTCAAGAAGATGGTGGCAAAGGCCAATTAAGGAAGATGAGAATGGAGTACTGACTCTGAGATTTAACTAGCAAGAGGATATTAGAGCCTTTGGCGAGAGCAATTTCAGTGCAGTGCAAGGGGTAGAAACTAGATTCGAGAGGGTCTAGGAGGAGAGGAACTCCAGACCGTGATTGCCGACACCGTGTTCAAAGAGTTTAGAGAGGAAAGGGAGAAGAGAGATGAGGCGGTAGTTGAAGACAAGCTCAAGGGACAGTGAAAGCTATACTGTATTTTGTCACTCTTGGAAGAAATTGGCAAGATCATGCGCAGAGAGAAGTGGCGGCAAAAGGAGGGCAGGGTTCGAGGAGTGAGTAAAGACAGTGAAAAGGCAGCTGGAGCGGTGAATGTGGGGTTCAATGAAGCTGGAGAAGTAGAGTTGTTTAGCAAGAAACGTGCCATAGAGAAGTGGCAGGAACAGGAGAGAAGAATCCCAATAACCCCACCAACATCTGATCCATGGAGAGCATGTGAGAAAAGGAGAGACCTCCACAAGAGACAAGAGAGGGTAGATGCAGATGCAGTGTCTGATGAAGGGATTTAGGTTTCTGTGAGAGCCAAGAGACAGAGGGAGCGAGATAGAAAGTGGATGACTGAAATCATTTGAGAGACTAGGGTGATCAGACAGGAAATGTGAAAAATCTGGACGGGGGGGGGATAATCGGAGACTATTTAAGAAAAAGACCCAAAAATCAGGACCGTCCCTATAAAATCGGGACATCTGGTCACCCTATGAGAGACCAAGAGGGCAGTTCAGATACAGCAAGAAAGGGGAGGGAGGAAGGGAAGGAGGGATAGGTGTGATGTTAGGAATAGTGGCAGGAGAGGAGCAGAGATGGTGGCAGAGAAAGGCGTGGGAGGTGGAGAGGATGGGGATGGAGGGAGCACCACGGTTGGGGCAAATGTCATCAGAAGTCAGCAGGCAGCAGAGGTTGTGCTTGCGGGATCTGCATTTGTGCTGGTGGGAGAAGGGGAGAAGAGAGCAGGTGGGAACTGCTGGTGGTAAGAGGGATGGGGAAATGGAGCCAGTAGGTGGTAGGAAGGAGGAAGATGCAGGTTATCTGTGATGCAGAAGAGGCGTGTGGTAAAAGTCATGGGGGAGTGAGCAGATAGACAAAAAGGAAAATAATAGAAAAATGTTGTGAAGGTAACGCTAGCACAGCTGTCCTTCAATAGCCTCTTCCTGCTAGGGAGGGAGAAAAATGAAGCAGGGCTGCACCACTGGGAAGTCTGAGGGGAGGGGAACAACTGGGAGGGGAACAACGGGGAGTGGAGCAGCTCACGGGTGCACAAGTTAGAGTAGTTTTCATACCATATAAACCTCACATGTTTTCAACAACATTACATAAACATTTCTTCTTACACCAAGGAGACAAACAAATTATTTCTGGATCATAACTATTTGGTCTTAAGTGATTTGTTTGTTCAATTCTTTTCTTCCTTTAGATGATGTCCTTTGGCAGCTGGAGCTATTATTTCCTGGATCACAGGGTTTAACTATTCAGCAAATGCATTGACATCCTGCCCAAAGAGAACTGCAAAGCAAATCCAGGAAACACAAACACTAGCAGCCAGGGAAATAACTAGAATCCAAGTGGAGTTCTAAGCTTTTCTAGCTGTGTCAATTTCTCTCTGTAGTGGCAAGATGCTGGTTTGCTTTCTGTATTTTAAAATGGGGTTGTGATCAGTAAAACCTCCACCCTCAGCCCCTGCAATTTCTGCTCTATGTAGTCAGCAGATTAAACAAAAGGAAAACACCCATCAGAAAAAATCACTTCTGTTCGTTTTTTTAAAAGGATTCACACTCTTGCTTGCTACTTTTGGGTGAGTAGCTGCACAACAGTTGTTAAACTGCAGAGTACTGCAGTATTCTAATAATTAGGTTTTCTTTGTATCCAGAATTCTTCTAGATACAAAGAAAATCTACTTTTGTTATGAGAGGGTAACATTACCAAAATAAACTAAGGTTTTTAGTTGATAGACTCCCTCTCTTCCTGCAATTTAGAAGAGCAGGATTATACTAAACTGATGAATATATTAAACTAAAGTAGAACTTCAATCCTTAAGTATTTTTTGTGAGCAACATTTTTTTAATTGATCCTTCACATCTAGGGATTTTTTTTTAACAACACTGATGGCTTAATTTTAATAAAATATTATATAATTAAGAACCTAGCCCAATAGAGATAACTTGATATTTACATATACTAAAATACAACAGCATATGGGTAGTGTGATTAAAGTGGTTAAAGCTGCTCTGTTCTCCATTTGCCATCTGTTGCCATCCTTTGCCTTTTCCCTTGTACTTTTCCTCTCATCTCATTCCTGTTTAGTGCAGGTCTACACTACCGGTTAAGTCAACTGAACTTATGTCACTCAGGGGTGTGAAAAAGCAACCCTCCCCCAAGCAATGAAAGTTTCACGCTGTCCACACCGGCGCTACGTCAGTGGGAGATGCTCTCCCGCCAACATAGCTTACATTTCTCGCCAAGATGGAGTAATTATGCCCATGGGAGAGGCTGCATCAGTGCAGTTGCGCCAATATAGACTTAGAATCATAGAAGATTAGGGTTGGAAGAGACCTCAGGAGGTCATCTAGTCCAATCCCCTGCTCAAAGCAGGACCAACCCCAACTAAAGCATCCCAACCAGGTCTTTGTCAAGCCAGATCTTAAAAACCTCTAAGGATGGAGAGTCCATCACCTCCCCAGGTAACCCATTCCAATGCTTCACCACCCTCCTAGTGAAATAGTTTTTCCTAATATCCAACCTAGACCTCCCCCACTGCAACTTGAGACCATTGCTCCTTGTTCTGTCATCTGCCACCACTTGCCCTTAGAGAAGTTCCATCTCTGAAGTGCTAATTCAGCTCAGTATACTACAGGAAGTCAGAGGCAATGCCAGGTTGACTGAGGTTAAAATCAAGTAACAGGTTAAAGACGCTGCATTACATAAACAGAGCATGTAATAACTATTGAACTGAGGAATTAGAATGGATCTATACTTATTATTTACTGAGCATGGACAATGTGCTTTGTGCTGTACAAAACAGAAGACGATAGTCCTCAGTACAATCAGAGTTTGAAAGATGTTACCAGGCGTGCTGTAAACTGTAAACCCTGTATATGATGGAAACCACTTCAAACCAGGGGATGCTGCAGTATTCCTAGTTCCAGCACCTATCGATGTTACCCATTTGAAATGTACTTTATATACATATTTCTGATTTTTCCATGCTATAAGCTGCTCATTGTCTTTTGAAATTCATCATGCTAATCTGAGGGAAAGGAGTTCATTCACAGTTTCCCTTTAAACAACATGAAACAAATGAGAGCAGGACTACATCTATCCCATCTCAAATCTATATAATGTTCTTCAGAGATCTTCATTCAGCTACCTAGTGACTAGACATTTTAGGACACTGATGCACGTTAGTTATTCCTCTAAAGGAATGAAATAATATTTTCACCTTTAGGTGTTTTGTAATTAAGTCAGTGTCAGGGTAATAGAATATAAAGTAGTGATGCACTGAGCTATAGATATCCTTTCTGGTTAAAACGCACTCATCTGGAGTTGTGTTGCCATAATATGAAAATAATGCACAGCTGCCTGAAATGCCTGTTTTTATCTGCAGTGCAGCCAAAAAATCTTTAATAAGAGTCATTTATGTATCTTAGGGGAGGGAGAGGAGTACAGGGAAAAAAGATAATGAAAGTGGAATAAATACTTTCAAAGTTTATTGGATATAATAGTTCACACAGAAAAATTTATATTTTCTTCAGTAAATAAGATAGCCTAGTAACTGAATTTTGTTGTATTAACTTAGCTCTGACTTATAAATGTATTCTTTTCATTTACATATATTACATTAGGCATATGCAACCTATTTGATATAACTTTGGCTAATTAATGGAAAATTGTAATTATAGCCATCCTTTATACTTCCAATTCCTTTAGAAAAAAATTACCACATTTTTGTTATTAAAGGGGTACTGTAATGTTATTCAGCTTTTCTTTCACAAACCAGTAAAATGTGAAACATTCAAATATATTATTTTTAAAATACGTGCATCTGGTAATGGGCATTATTAAAAACTGCAAACATATATTTATCGAATTGATTTTCATAATGAGGAACTTATGTTTTGTACAAAGTGCTTAGACGAATTAGTAGAGACCTAATGACCTAGAACAGAAAAGTGTTCAGGTTCAAATTCTCCAATTCCTCAAACATTAGACTAACTTTTTTCTTCTAACATTAAATCAATATTTGAACAGCAGAGCAAATATTTGAAATGCAGCTAGTTAGTTACCTATTACAGAGAACAAACTGAACTTAAATTATTTCTTTCCCTAGAAACGCTGAACAAAATCTGGATTTAGTTCACAATATTTCAAAGAATTTATATATTGAACTTTAACCTCAAATTAGAACCCTTCTAAGATATTACTGTTATAACACCATTGGTGGACAGGCAGCCTAATCCAGAAGGAAGACATTTCGTTCCCTGAGGATCTTGGTCTAATTTGGACATTCACATTACAAACCCTGCTACTGCAAAGTGCTCTTCACTTAGCAGGATCAAATGAGTAAGCAGCAGCAGAGCCAGTTCAGACAACACTGCCAGACCAGTAGCCACAGACAGCTTCTGGCTCCTGAGTGTACTATCCTACCAGGGACAGGCTGAAATGTGAGGAAGATGTTTACTACTCCTGCTCCAGTGCTGTATGTTGTGGAGTACAAGCTGGTTTGTGATGTAGACGCTCTGCCGTGTTAATAATTTAACCTCCTGGGGATCACGTCTCCCTTTTTATCATGACCTGGCTAGGTCACACTGACACTGTCCTTCTAATTCCCCCATCTTTCTGTTTAACAAGAATCCTCCATCCATTATTTCCCCAGTTACTCCCTCCCACAAACATACGCAGAATTTCTGGATGCATTCTGTATTCTCTTCATCTTGTGGAGCTGATACCCTCCCATAGTGGCCAGGCACAGAAGTTTAATACACGTGAGGTGGCCATCACACAATGAATGCTAGACCGTTCAACTGGGAGCATAATTATATGACATAACTAGATTTACTTGGGCCAGCTGTGAGAATCAGGCACAAGAGCAACAGCAGATAGCGCTAATAGGCATCATTATTTGAAGGAAAGACAAAAAGAGTGGGCTTAAGTTTGAAAGAGATGAGGACACATTTCAGACATTTGTTATCAAAATATATCAAAGGCTAATCATCTGGATGAAAATAATAGATAACTGGTATCTGGTCCAAGTACAAAAGGAGTTACACCTGAGATTACAACTACTGTTACTATACTTGCAACTGACAGCAGCAGATTAATTTATAATATTTTTTCAACTGCTAACACAAGAAAGTGTTAGTATAATAAAGGATGCCCACAGTCAAATATTTTTAAAAACTGAATTTTATAATGTTTGACTAGAAAATTGGTCATGTTAAAGATGCAAGTTAGTACTGCAGCTTAGGTACAGTTGATACATTGTGTAAATTTAAGTCTCCATTAAATTCAAAAACTACAAAGAAAGAACAGAGAAACTTTTCATTGGTGAAATGTTATATAACTTTGGTTTGTTTAGTTTGGTTTTGTTTACTTGTTTTTAAAGGGGGAGGCAAACATTGACTGCAAAATAAAATGAAAGAAGAAAGGTTCATACTAAAATCTTAACAAAATATGTAATATAGACAGAAAAGAGATAAAATAAGTTAAAAGTGTAATCATCTCAAGTACAGTTTAGCTCTAGTTTAAGGGTACGTCTACACTTACCGGAGGGTCCGGCGGCAGGCAATCGATGTTCTGGGATTGATTTATCGCGTCCAGTTTAGACGCGATAAATCGATCCCGGAAGTGCTCGCCGTCGACGCCGGTACTCCAGCTCGGCGAGAGGGGTACGCGGCATCGACGGGGGAGCCTCCCTGCCGCGTCTGGACCCGCGGTAAGTTCGGACTAAGGTATTTCGAATTCAGCTACGTTATTAACGTAGCTGAATTTGCGTACCTTAGTCCGAAGTGGGGGCTTAGTGGGGACCAGGCCTAAGGCAGCACAACCACAAGGGAGGAAAAATCATCTGTTAATTCTGAATGAACAGTGGACTTGAAACACCTAAATTAAATTATTAGGATTTGGTTATTAGAAATCTAAATGGGGGGGGGGGGGGGGGCAGAACCCAACCTTTTCCAATAAAGTCTCAGATTACCCTTACAACCTCAATGTCAAGGTTACTTGCGCATCCTTAATCTACTCAACGAGATACAGTACCGCCACAACTGGTATTTTGTTTAATCCATTTGTTCATCTTTTCATTTAAATAAAAACAATTATTGAAATCCCACATGGAGAGTTCGCAGAAACTCAACAGTTCAAAATTGCATCCAGCCCCTTCTCTTCTAGGCAGTCCGATAACTCCCTTATTGTTTCCTTGATAGCCTCATCACTCCCCTGGCAGCTTTTTAGAATAAAGTTTTCATTCTCAGACTGAAATGAGAACCTAGTGTTTCCAGTATCATAAAACTTGCAAATATTTATAATTTTTCACAACCCGGATTGATAAATGAGTAGAGAAGTTTGTAGGGGAGGAGGGATAGCTCAGTGGTTTGAGCATTGGCCTGCTAAACCCAGGGTTATGAGTTCAATCCTTGAGGGGCCCACTTAGGGATCTGGGGCAAAATCAGTACTTGGTCCTGCTAGTGAAGGCAGGGGGCTGGACTCAATGACCTTTCAGGGTCCCTTCCAGTTCTATGAGATAAACCTATCTCCATACAAAAAAACCTCAAACTTGTAAATATTTAGCCAATCTCTTATATACTAAAGTAACTGGGGACTTTCTCCAGTTATATTAGTCAAGCACTAAGTTCCTAATTGCATTTTGTTAGCTACTATGAGTTTCAGGGTAGTTGGTTATCACTTAAGGTCTGATTCGACAATTTTTTTCTGATAGAATTACTTCAAACAGTTACAGTATGGAATCTAATCATTCTGCAGTGCTGATTAGAATTATTTATATGAGTATGGGTTTGCAGACTGGGCTTTTATTTTGCCACTACAAGTAGTTCATCTATTATGAATAAGGTTATTTTTTTTTTCATGGAAAATGTCCCAGCAGAGGTGTCGGAAAATGAGGTTGTGTCACAGAAGGAGGGAGAAGTGGGGACCCCATGGGAGGGAGCAGTGCTTGACTGCAAGCCCATCGGTACTCACCCCAGAGCAGCGGCTCCTATCCTGGGGGGCTGGGCCCAGTTCCCCACTTCAGGAGTTGCAAGCTGGCACATGTGATTGCAGTGCTACTCAAGTTTAGCATGACCACCTCTTACAGATGAAGAGGGAGGGGCAGAGGGTGAACTCCGATTGGTGTTATGACCATGTAGGCCAGCTTGCAACGCCAACTAAATTTGGCCCTCCATCTCTTCCTCTCCAACAGTGTGTGTGGGGCAGGGGTGAGGGGCAGATGCGCCAAACCTGACTGGTGCTGCAACACATGGGCCAAGTCGCAATGCCCACAGAGGAAAGAAGACACTAATGTGAGGGGTCACAGACTTTATTCAAATTCACTATTACCATGAATACCATGACCTTCGTGCCAAAATCATAGACTTAATTATGAACTCTAACTTAAGTCAAGTGGTATGTTGAGTCTGTAAAACTAATTACTAAAGACGCAGTTCATTAAATGAAATGGCAACATACACTCTGAATAGGTTAAAATATATTTGAAAGTAGAGGCATAAAAAGATATTATAACAAGTTTGCTTTTGCCAATTAGTAATCAATGCTGAAAACATGAAATCACAAAACCCATTGTAATTATTACAGAGACAGAAAGTCATGCAGCATTTCTATGGCACTTTCTACTGACTGCTCACCAGAATTAAAGAAACTAGAGGAAAAAAGTTTACTTACCCTACAGTAACCGACAATATATTTAAATTTAATATATGGAGATATACCTATCTCATAGAATTGGAAGGGACCCCAAAAGGTCATTGAGTCCAGCCCCCTGCCTTCACTAGTAGGACCAAGTATTGATTTTGCCCCAGATCCCTAAGTGGCCCTCTCAAGGATTGAACTCTCAGCCCTGGGTTTAGCAGGCCAATGCTCAAACTACTGAGCTATCCCTCCCCCTATTGTTCTTCAAGATGTGTTGTCCACAGGTTTTTTTCACTCTGGTGTGCATGTGCCCCATAAACACAAGATCAGAATCTTTTTGAACAGCAGTGTCCGTGGGGGTCACACCTGCAGTCTGAATGACAGCTAGCAACCTGTAGCCAAGGGCATAAAGGGCAAAATGGCTGAAAATTCCCTTCAGTTCCTTCGCCAAAACAGAATCCATTTGACCCAGGACTCTGCAGTAGGGGGGAAGGAGTGCAGGTTGTGAAATACATGTGGACAACACATCCCAAAGAACAACAGTTATTCTGGGCTAAGTTCTTTCTTCTTCAAGTCCTGACGGTAGGTGTTTATAGTCAATTGAAACAACAACTGGAAGACAGCTCTGCCAAAGTGGGTGATAGATCTCGAGCCCTCTACGGCCTTGGCTACACTCGCGGATTTACAGCGCTGCAAGTACTCCACCTCTCCGAGGGGAATAGCTTGCAGCGCTGCGAGCGAGCGTGCAGCGCTGCAGGCGCTGATTACACTGGCGCTTTACAGCGCTGCACTCGCTGTGCTCGGGGGTGTGTGTGTGTTTTTTCACACACCTGAGCGCAGCAAGTGCAGCGCTGTGAATTGCCAGTGTAGCCAAGACCGTACTAATGAGTAGTACCGGCTGAAAGTGTGAACTGAATTTCAGGTATCTGTTGTGCAAATTTTGGAGACTGGAATGGCCTACCAAAGCTGCAGAGGCTGGTGGAATGGGCCCTGCTCTGCCAAGCAGATCCAAACGAGCAATTATATAAGCAAGTTCTAAGGCCATTTGAAACATTGAGATCGCCTTTGTGTGGATACAGGCTGATCTCTCATCCTGTTGGCAAAGACCAGAAACAGTGTAGGAGAATTCCTGATTGGTCTCACTCTGTCCAAGTAGTCATGACATCAATTTAGTAATCACTACAACTGGGTCAGGAGACACCAATTGGAAAGAGTACTAGTTTTATATTTTTAACTATATAAAAATCTGTTTGATTTAAGTTACTTTATGTTTGGTCCCATATTCTCTGGGTAACAGTGGTCTGGAAGGATGGCATCAAGACTTGCTAGTCACTTCTACATGATCACCTCTGTCCATCCCAGGAGTAGTTTTAAGCTACAATTGGGTCAACTTAATATGGGTTCTTGGGTAGCTGAGAAGGAAAATAAGGGATGCAGAATGGCTCTCTCTCCCCTAAATCAAGTTAGATTATAGTCAAGGGAAAACTTCAACAGGAAAAAAACACCCATAGGTAAAAATCGCTGTAGTACTTTAATTTTGTTTGTATATATTACTTATGCAGTTCACAGGGAACAGTATGCAATAAAGCATAATTTAAAATTGTACATCAAGAGGCAAGAAACATTTGTATGCAAAAGCACATTCGTAACCATTGTTTCAGTTTATAACACCGTCAGATAAGCCCCCAAACTTTCAAATTTCTCACATTATTTCTCAAGGTTTCCCTGGCCTGTACAAATTGCTTCTTTGTTAACTTGCTGATGATGATAATGTACAAGACTAGAAGCAAACCAAAACTCTTATAACTCTAGGATCATTTGCAAGTTCAGTAATACACAGCTAGATAACCATTTAAAATATAGGAAGAACAGTTATCCTACTGTATTTAGCTTGGTTATTGAAGTTTAATTTATTACAGTGTGGCTACAAAACTGTAACAATTTATATGAAAGAATTCATGCATTCCACAAAGAGTATCACTGAGGCCCAGTTTTTCCCTGGGGCACTATCAAAGACTATTCTAGTTAGCAAGTTGAGAAAGAGAAAGGAAACCTTAGCAATTTTCTACTGTAGTGTAGGTGATAAAGAAAGGAAAAATGCATTGAATGTTTCTTGGTTTCCAAACGACTTATAGCAACCCCTCACTAAAACTGTTAGCCCTGGATTATTTAAGCACCGGGATATTAATGCAAGAAAAAAATGTACTGAGACAATGTGTGAATTTATTTCCACTATTCCCAGTGATGAATTATTATGTAAATGCAAAAACAAACTGAACAACTGCTTATGGCAGCAAATCTTATTTTGTCTGTTTCTAATTTTAAAAGTTATGCCAGATGTTCATTTCATATTTTGTAGGACCCACTTTGATCCCCATGCTGGGTATCTTGCAATACAAAAATCCTAGAAATTACATAGATGAAAACTATGTTTTTATCATTTAGCCCATTTTTGCCAGATTGTTCCCATATAATATATTTTACTATATTTTGCTATACCTAGTTTTAAATGTTCTGAGTGTGGGGGATTCCAGCACTCTCTTTAGAACACTATTCTACAGTCAAAAAGCTGTAATTTATAGATTCTATAAAGCTTGCATGACTGATCAGTAGTCTGCCCTTTTAACCTCTAACATCAAATGCACAATCATTTTATGGAACCTGGGAAGGAATTAACATCACACATGCATTTTAAATACATATTACACAAATAGCCATGGGGGAAAACACTCCACAAATGAGGTCAAGACACTTGCATAACAAACTGTACGTGGTGCATTACCTTTTCAAGTGGAATTTGTGTTTTTAGGCAGCGCCCTTTCCTGCAGCATCTGGGTGCTGTAACAACTATAAGCAACAGTTTCTCAATCAGAGACAACCATTTTAACTTCATAAACTATAGAGTTTGCCACAACATTTAAAAGACCAAATAAACAAATATGCCTCCTGCTTTCTCTAATGCTTGCTTTAGCATAGGCTTGTGTGAATTACTATGTTGGGAGATGCAACAGATGTGGGCTCTGAAATGAGAATGCTCTCTCAATAGTTTTGGACAACAAAACTACAGGAACAAACAGCAAAAATAGCCCAGCATAACCACCATAATAGGGCATTATGGCCCTACAAATGCATGTAGAGCAGTGGTGGGCAACCTACGGCCCGCATGCGGCCCATCAGGGTAATCTGATTGCGGGCTGCGAGACATTTTGCTGACGACCGTCCGCAGGCACAAATCCCCCCTCGCAGCTCACCGTTCCTGGCCAATGGGAGCTCACCGTTCCCAGCCCATGGTAGCTGCGGGAAGCGGCAGGCCACAGGGATCCCATTGGCAGGGAACGGCGAACTGTGGCCATTGGAAGCTGTGGAGGGCTGTGCCTGCGGACAGTCCACGTCAGCAAAACGTCTCATGGTCCGCAATCAGATTACCCTGATGGGCTGCATGCTTCCCACGGGCCACAGGTTGCCCACCACTCATGTAGAGTATCTCATCAAAGGCTAAGATGTTTATCCATCAGAAAGTATATTATTACTTGAAATGTTACATGTGTACTCTGAAACATCCAATGATCAGAACTAGATTTCATGTAGGAATACAGAATTACAAGGAAAATGACTGACTGATCTTGATACTGCACAGCCAGTAATGAAATTCTGCTATAAAAATGCAACAAATGATCAACAATATGGACTAAGTTACATCAATGGTACAATTTGCAAAAGAGTGAAGGAACTTTCATTTATGACAGTATGTGTTTGTACAGTGCTTAGCACAATGGGGCCCAACCTGGCTGTGGCTTTTGGTACTGCTGCAATATAAATATTGATTGGGCTGGCTCCTTTGCTGGTGTAAATCAGTGAAGATCCATTGACTTCACTGGAGCTATGCTGATTTAAGCCAGTGGAGGAGCTGGCCCATTATCCTGACTCCTGCCTATGCCATAATAAATGTGATAGACCCTTATATGAGTTTATTAAACATATCCAGCATTATTTATTCATTGTGCTTATACAAGGTACCTGGTGCTGTAATTTTGGTCACTTTGTACTATCATTTTGCAGGGTTTAAAGCTTTGTCTAGGTTTGTAACATAAAGAGTGGCATATAGAAAGTTTTAATGGTGTCACATCTCAATACAGAAGCCTCTTGATTTCATATAATTTGAAAACCCTCAGAGACAGAATAGGGCCAATTTAATGTATCATCCTGAATCAGCTTTATTCATCAACATAACACTGCCTATAGTTCAGTTCTGGGGGTACACTGTCTAGTGATTTTATAATCTAGAATACTTCTGCTGGGCAAACGCTACAAACTAGAGGCAGTATTGCATTCTGCATTGTCAAACAACCTAACGGGAAATGTCACCGTTATGATTTCTAGGCACAAATGATAATTGAATTGGAAGGAAAAGTTCAAGAAAACAGTAATGCTCTTGTGTATTAACAGAAGGCCTGTTCTGCTCTGCAGCTTGCTATCCAAGACCATTTCCTTCCTTAATATTAAAATTCTAATCAGCCTTCATTTAATCTGCAGAAATGTATGACTTAATGTAAATCCTGCATGTAGCTTTTCAAACAAACAACAACAACAACCTGGAATATCAGACCCAACATACTGCTGCAGAGTATAAATAGATTTCAAATTAAATCAAAATATCAAAACTGCATGTGCACAAGTCCAGAATATTTGGAAAAAAACAAGTGTCTTTTGAACAACCGGTGACGTAGTATAGTGATATTATAAAAGACTCAAAACTTTGAATTTCTAGGTTTAACCATTTTAAGGAAGGAGACTTGGAGTTTTAATATCACAGAAATAAAATGCAAACCTAGAAATGAGATTAGATACACTACACACCAGATCTGCATTGATACTTTTAGAGTTTACAACAAGAAGGAGAAATGTATCAGCCTGAGTCAGTTTGTGGCCTATAGGATCTATCTCAATAAACAGAAAAGAATGCTCTAAAATTCAAGCTACTCAAGGGAGGTGCACCCCAAAAAACAAAACCTCTAGTAGGTGAGAGAGTCTTTAGGATCCGGTACTTTGGAAGAAGAAAAGGACCTACGGGTTACAGTGGACGAGAAGCTGGATATGAGTTGACAGTGTGCTCTTGCTGCCAAGAAGGCTAACGGCATTTTGCACTGTATAAATTGGGGCACTGCCAGCAGATGGAGGGACGTGATCATTCCCCTCTATTCGACATTGGTGAGGCCTCATCTGGAGTACTGTGTCCAGTTTTGGGCCCTACACTACAAGAAGGATGTGGAAAAATTGGAAAGAGTCCAGCGGAGGGCAACAAAAATGATTAGGGGGCTGGAGCACATGACTTATGAGGAGAGTCTGAGGGAACTGGGATTGTTTAGTCTGCAGAAGAGAAGAATGAGGGGGGATTTGATAGCTGCTTTCAACTACCTGAAAGAGGGTTCCAAAGAGGATAGATCCAGACTGTTCTTAGTGACAGCAGATGACAGAACAAGGAGAAATGGTCTCAAGTTGCAGTGGGGGAGGTTTAGGTTGGATATTAGGAAAAAGCTTTTTCACTAGGAGGGTGGTGAAGCACTGGAATGGATTACCTAGGGAGGTGGTGGAATCTCCTCCCTTAGAGGTTTTTAAGGTCAGGCTTGACAAAGCGCTGGCTGGGATGATTTAGTTGGGGATTGGTCCTGCTTTGAGCAGGGGGTTGGCCTAGATGACCTCCTGAGGTCCCTTCCAATCCTGATATTCTATGATTCTATGAATCACAGAATAATGAGACTGAAGAAGAAAACACTGCTTAGAACCTGAAGTCTGCTGCAGTGACCTGGAAAATATATATTTAAAAAAAAGCAAAAGCAAATACCAAAAAATGGAACACAAACTTTCAAACCTAAAAGGCAAGAAACAAATGCAAAGCTTTAAGGAAAATATTCCATTAGCCTCCGACAACCATGTCTAAGCACCATGGCAAATTCCCGAGCTTGTGGAGGTGGGGGAGAGTTGAGGGAAAGTGCTGCACACTCAAAGCAAGCTCTGCAGAACTGGAGCATTCAGACATAACGAGACTCTGAGATGGCGTGTCAAAGTACAAAAGCAAAGCATCAAAAGCCCAGCGATAGGGCAAGGCCTCAGGTCCCAAAGCAATGTGCTCAGTCCCCACGGAGTTGAGACTTTTCGTGGCTAGAAGGGCAGAGCCACAAAGCCAAGCCTTGAACAAAATGCTAAAACAGAGGGGGGCAAACTACGGCCCGTGGGACCATCCTGCCTGGCCCTTGAGCTCCCGGCCAGGGAGGCTAGCCCCCAGCTCCTCCCCTGCTGTCCCCCTTTCCCCACAGCCACGCCGCAGCGCAGGCAGCGCTCTGGGCAGCGGAGCGGTGCGCTCCTGGTGAGCAGGGCGGCAGCATGTTTAGCTCCGTCCAGGCGGCGCGGCTGCCAGACATGCTGTTCTGAGCGGCATGGTAAGGGGGCTGGGGCCGCGGGGGTTGGATAAGGGGCGGGGGATCCTGGGAAGAAGTCAGGGGACAGGAAGTTGGGGGGGGGTTGGATAACGGGCAGGGAGCGGTCGGATGGGGGATGTTCGGGGGGGCGGTCAGGGGATGGGGGGGTTGGATAAGCATGGGAGTCCCGGGGGGCCTGTCAGGGGGCGGGGATGTGGATAGGGGTCAGGAGATGGGAAACAGGGCGAGTTCGATAGGTGTGGGATCCTGGGAGGGGTGGCAGGGGTGTGGATAGGGGTCGGGGCAGTCAGGGGACTGGGAGCAGGGGGGTTGGATAGGGGTGGAGTCCTGGGGGGGGCGGTTAGGGGCAGGGGGTCCCAGAAGGGGGTGGTTAGGGGACAAGGAGTGGGGGGGTTGGATGGGCTGGGGGGTTTTGAGGGGGGCAGTCAGGGGGCAGGAAGTGGGAGGGGGTGGATGCCAGGCTGTTTGGGGAGGCAAAGCCTTCCCCACCCGGCCCTCCATACAGTTTTGCAACCCCAATGTGGCCCTCGAGCGAAAAAGTTTGCCCACCCTGTGCTAAAACATCGAGATCATGCTCAAAAGATTAGGAAGGAACCATTGCACCTGCAGGGCCAGAGTCCATTGTCCAGTCAACAGTCTTCTGTTTAGTACATGTAGAGATCACAGTCTGCTAACTTTAAATTAAAGAATCAGCCTGGAAGATAGGGACATTAAACAAAGAAGACAAACTGGAATGCTTCAACAAACTATCATGATGAAGAAGGAACTGACTGGAATGTTCAAATGACTGAAGGTCCAGAGAGGCATGAAACCACTGTTGGGGGAATATGGCTTATGTCCCTGGCCGCTAGTTTTGCCCTTAGAGACTAAAATAACTTTTAGAGATTGGGGAGTTCTACCAGTCTCACACTAGGAAGCATGTTGACATCAAATTGAATTGTTTATTTAAAAAATTTAAAGTAAAACATGCCCCATAGGATTTTCAGTATCTGAATGCAAACTTGATTCCCCACGCTGTAAGTTACCTTTCACATTCAGCAGTAACTTTCCACACATACCATGCCTTTTCTGTCTGCAGACTAACGGAACAAAAATCAGATTTCTGAATTGCCCCTTTAAAAAAAACTGTACCTACTGTACTAGTAGGTACTTCTCAAGCAATTTATCTTTCAGTCTGCGAAGGCAGTTTGGCTGATTAGCCAACAGCCCTAAGCTATACTTTGAAAAGTAGTATTTCAACACTTGACCCTTTCGTAAATCCTTTCATTTTTATCAGAAAATAAAAACCATTGTATCTGCATAAGTATAGTTAGAAAATTATGATTACACCACATTGTATCTGGGTTTCAAAGTTTTGAAGTCTAACTTAATTATAGAAGGACTTCTACAAATCAGGGTCTGAAAAGTGGTTTTTCCATTTATGCAGGTTGCAACAACAACAAAGAAGTCTTTAGGACATATGGGAGTGATGGTTCAGGCTGCTGTATGTGCTATGATTAATCAGTGTGTATGTAATAACAGGAGTTACATGGCTCACTAACCCATACATAGGCTTGGAAAGATTAGATTTTTATCAGTAAATGTCAATTTCACCACACACATACAAACTCAGGAAAAAATATCTCCGTCTTTAATAATGAACTCTATAGAGAGGCAAAGTAAGCAAAAAGCTGCTTGAGAAATTATTAGAGTTTGATTTAAGAATATTTACTTTGTATATTTTGACATGTGATGTTGACAAGTTTTAAGTTATAAGCTTTAACTTTTTGAATCTTAGCACCTATTGTCACTAAGTAATTATTGCCTGACCCCTTACTGATGGGTCCCCTCCATAATTTCCTGCAAGAAAATTTAAAATAGAAAAAACAAAAGAAAAAGTTTAAATATCCATTGAAATTATTAAAAAAAAAAAAAATCAAATCCCGCCAAGCCTACCCATATAGTGGTGGATGACTAGTACATTTTCCATTTTTCTGCAACATCCCTGCTTTTGGTAATTTTGTAAGACCACTCTTCCTATAAACAATAATTCTGTATTGAGGATTTTCTTTTACCTTTGTGCGTGTGCTGTTGTTGCCAATACATGCTATCCGATTTCAGCACTTCGCTTCAATCAGTCTCCTTTGGGCAGCTAGCATGTATGCTGTTTGTGTTGGAGAGAGAGAGGCCCAAAAAGATCCTCCCCCTGATACCTGCTTGGCCTTCAGCCAGCATCAAGAGATCTGTGGAAGCACAATTCCTGTATGTTTCAAGAGACTGCTTACTGATAAGACTGAGGAAGTCAGGAAGAGCTGACATAATGTATGTCACGCACATCCACAATTTCAGAGAAAACCAGCGCCCTGGGAAAGAATTGGTCATCAGAGATGTTAGGATTTCAGCAATACAGTAAATTAAATTTGAAGCCATTCAACTCTGACAGTGATGTATCTGCTGAATTTTTATCTATGCAGAACAGACACAACATGGCCAGCAACACAATAGCAAACATCTGCAGCAGCATCTGCCAGTTTCTTTTTGGCCAGATTAAAAGACTGCTTACTGTCTGTCCAATTCTATGTACAGAATAAAAAGTTAAACTCTAACTTAGACTTGTCAGCCCTCATATTTTATTTGGTTGAACAGGGCCAGAAAATGAGAACTCTTTACAGCTCACAGGATTCCACTTCAACCCAGAAGTTTGTTTCTAAACTACACAAGTACTGTATCAAAAGTGAAAAATATTAGCTGTATTACACTGTGGAAAACGCACAGAAACTCACAGTGGGTTCCAAAGTCAAACTAGTTACACCATCTTCCATTATAAATCTTGTCTGCAGCAATACTCTTGTTTGTTTAGCTTATTGTGTTTAACTGAAATAGTGTAATTTGGTTTTGATCAGAAAGTACTTTCCTTCAAAGCTACCCTTTCCTTATTGACAATAAATTATTTTTTATTTATAAAAATCTGATGTCCTGTATTTAACAATATGCTTGAGGTTTATGTTAACAGAGTATTTTCAGTGGGGTGAATGAGTTGAAAACTGCTTCAGCTTAGTTAGCAGATGATTGTTTTTGCAAGTTGGGAGGTACTCTCCATTTATCTGCCCAAACCAGAACCCGGACTGAATAATATATTCAAAAGAAATGCATCAGGTTAAAGTGAGGACACTGGTGGCTCAGTTGAATCCGACGGTTTACAGGTTTCAAATCGTAGCTAAGGAAATAGGGGTTGTGACACACTGCAAGCTGGGAGAAATGCTGTTCATAAAGTGTGATGTTAAATCAAGTCCAGTCTGCCAGCTCTGGCAGTTGTTCAGGTTGAAGTTAAAGATCCCACGAGAGCATTAAAAAAAGGGAACACTTTGGTATTCTGGCCAAACTGCCTTCTCTCACTTAATGTCACCACAGATGTAACTGCTTCCAGAGCAAACACTCATGGAATGTTGCAGCCACATAATGGCTGCCAATTTATTTATATCCAATCACACAGAGCAGGAATTAAATATTTTGTAAAGCACATCAGAAATCTGATGACATAGGGTCTTGCATGTTTTCATATAAATGCCAAGCATCTCAGCTTCTGGGGTATTTTGAACAAAAAAAAGTGGCACAAAGCAGGTCTTATTGACATTGTTACTCTGCGTTAGAATTCTTCAACCTCCAATTTGGTAATATTTTGTTTGGAGCATCTACAGAACTTTATTATTGATACAATATAGAACTGACAAAAAATACTAAGTGGTGTTGGGATTTTCAAATGTAACCCTTCCAGTTCTAGGAGATAGGATATCTCCATTAATTTAAAATTTAAAAAGTTTTACACTCAGACATCTAGTAGTGGGATAACACTAACCAGCAAAAGTGGAGGGAGCATTCTTTGCTCCCCAGAATCTCTGGGGGGATGCCAAAAGATAACCATTCATATTGACAGGAGGCACCATGAAGCAGTCAATGTCATATTCTGTGCAAGCAGTTTGATCCATTAGACAGTGGTTGGAAGTGGTGAATTCTAAACCTGATCTAGTGTTACGATTCACGTTGTGAGAAAAATAGGACAAAAATAACCCCAAAGAACCAGGAAGGCTTTTCAGACCCATTAATTACTCTTGAAAAAACAGATGGATTAAACTTCCCATTAACTGGATGGCCTTGACATTCCATCATCTGGAGTGCCCTAGGAGTTTTGTCAAATAAGAGAGCACAGGTTCTCTCTCTTTCATGGATGAGTTGGCTCTGAAAGTATTAAATGAATCTTTAAAAGATACTCTAAATTGAGAGGGCATATACAATCTCCCTTTGTGAATATTAATATTTCTCACAGGCAGAATAATCAAAATGTCACTCTCCGACATGAGACAACTTCCTCGCTATTCAGAGATATCACCCAAATTCTTGTACCTGGCACAAAGAAAGATAAATACATAATAGCCACTTATATAGCCCTCTACATGTTTAAAGCATGATACAATTATTACCTAATTAATCAATTCTAAATCACAGATTTTCTTTTTTTTTCAAATCTAGCCTCCAGCCATGCCAGATGGGCAAAAAACAAAACATAAAACAAACAAAAACATTCCCATCCGATAGAGATTTATTCATAAAGGGGAAGAAGCTTCCAAATTCTTCCAAGATAAACTGAGGACCAGATTCTGGCCCCTGCTCTGGCAGCACTAAGTAGCCAGAAAGCCAGATTAAGAGCCTATCTGAAGACTCTCTGGAATCCCCAGGTGTCATAGGTTGCAGCTCCTATGCCACTTCTCCTCAAGTTCACAGCGTATGGGTTCAGCTAGACAGCTGCTGCATCTGGCTGAACTCCAGCTGCTCCAACTGCCCCAGGGTCCTAGGGCAGCCAGGCGTTCATCCAAACAGCCCAAAGGGTGCTCAGCCTCATGCCAGAGACTCACCCTTTGCTAGCCTTGGGATTAGAGAGAGTGTAATGGTGTCCTAAAGCCACCTTTACTTCCACACTCAGCACAGCTTGGCCAGATCATGGAATCTGGTCCTGAGTGCCCAGTGCAAAGCCAATATCTACATATTTTTTTTTTGCTTTTTAATGCTATGAAGTAGATGCTTCCCCAGATCAAGAAGGAACAACAGAAGTCAGGGATCTTGGTGGGGAAAGGAGATCAAACTGGGACCTTTCCTCCAAAAATGAACAATCCACCTAAACAGTTCCTTTCCAGTCATTGTTCCAGTGCTCACAGATTTTTTTCATTTTTATTGAATATAATTGTGTGGGTATTCCCTTACTTTGTGGGTGATTCTCAAGCTATAAACTGACCAGTTTTACATCACTCAGCCCCAGAAACAAGATGGAATATTGTTTTCCTTTAGTTTGAGCTGGGAATATCCAGGTATTGTTCTCTGTTTAACAATGGATATTTGCCACTGACAGGCTGAAAATTAACTCCTCCTTTGGCTGTATCCTTTTTAACAGCATAAGAGCAAGAATTTATTCTGTAATTCAATGTCTAAACCTGTGAAATGCCCAGAATCTTCAACTCTCATTGGTATCTGTGGGAAATGATGGTGCTTAACCCAACTCAGCTTTGGGCCTTTTGTGTTACCCTAATGTATGTTGGGTCATATTTTATTCACGTATACTGTAACATACCTTCCAAAATACAACAGATTATTCTTTTTTTAAAAAACTTAGTTTAGGGTCATTGCAAAGAAGAAGTTTTAGAAAGAAAATGTTGATAACATACAATTTAAAATTTTGTTATGTCCCAACATGGGAAATTTTAAAAACTCTCACAAGAATCACATACTACCTAGCATTTGTCTCTTTAATATGGACTATATTCTTCTTGGCAGCCACACATTTTATGCACATGTTGAAAATGTAGTTGCAGCACTTACAAACTGAATAACCTGGTTTTTGGTCCATGAAAATTGCTTATGTGAAACATCTCACAAAAGGGCTCCTTGGCTTCAATAAAGCTTCTGAAAATCAATTTATAAGTATCTAAACTGCAAAATTCATTATTTGTCTCTACCAGTTTAAAGAAATGAAGAACAATATGTATGAAGCTCAGCATTTTAGTTATCATCCATATTTAGCACTTTTGCTAAAGAATTTCTAAAATATTAAGTCTACTTAATAAAGAAACTATTCTTTCAACCAAAAGTTGTCTGATTTACAATGCAAGCAAATCAAAATAGTCTCAGGATGGGTGTCTTCATCCCTCAGGGTACCTGGTAATTAGATAAACATTCATCAGTCTGAATCCAGTTTAGGCCCATAATTACAGAAAGTTACTATCTGATGGCTGCTCACTGGTTAATATGAGATGAGCTGGTGTTCTCAGTCCAGCTCCTAATGAATTGTGTGCACATAATAAAATCACTAGTTAAACAATGTAATACATAAATAATATTTTGCATTTCTATGGTGCCTTTCATCTGAAAGCCTTAAAGTGCTTTGTGAACACTATTTTAGTTTTACAAACACCTTTGTGAAGTATCTCCATTTTACAGATAGGGAAACTAAGGAATAAAAATATGTCCAAGATGACAGAGCAATTTAATGGCAGAGCAAAAAAAACCTAGAAATCCTGACTCTCAGTTGAGTATTCTAACCACTAGACTACACTGTCTCTTTTTACCTCTGATTCCTATTGGAGAGAAAGAATACACAATATCACAAAAGGTAACACTATATATTTATTTATTTCTAACCAATGATTGTGAAACAGGAGCCGAATGTTTATGTCAATTTACAATAGGGCCTCCTTAGCCACATGCTTATAGCAAGAGGCCCCAAGGCATATTTGGGAATGGAAACATTCTGAATTCAGCTCTTATCAAATTTCCAGCCCACGCTATGTTTTTCCATTAGTATACATGGTGTTATAATAAATGATGCACTTCCTTTTTCACTTTATGCTTTTAACATGTGATAATATTTCTATGAATGTTTTGTGTTACTGAACCACACTAAATCTGAGAATCTATTTTATGATGAAAGGTGAAAAAGACAGATTAAAAGCTGAGCGATGCTGACACAAATGTCTAGTTTAAATTCTTCACTGCGGGCCAACCCATTGCCAGTGCCTGCTCCCTAGGGACCCATACTTAGGGGGGGCTGTACTAACAAAAGGCCAACAATGAGCACATATTCCCAGAGCTTACAGAGAAGATGACTACCAGTTTACTCCCTACATAGCTGGCCTAGAAGAATTCTGCTTTCAAAACAACCCCCCAAGTCATGCACCTGCAACCCACTCAGCTGCCAGACCCTTTAACCCCACCGTGCAAATGGGTAGCGTCTGGAAATCTGCCTAAGGCTCCACACATCTGATTTTCACAAGGGTCTTTCTGCACAAAGGCCAGCCCAATTCAACTTTTGTATCAGCATTTTAGTAAATATGAATAGTGGGGAAAATATCAAGGAGGCCCAGAAGGAAAGATGTTTAAGAGCAATTTAGGGCTCTTAGCATTTACTAAATATATAAGGCATTACAAAATGCTATGGTGTTTTCCCTCTTTATTCTGACACTTACATCTCAGATAGCAATCTCAGGATAAACAATAAGCTAAATGCTACTTTCTTTCTTCTGTTAACTGGGGATTTGGTCATATTAAATGGAGATCGAACTGATGTTTTGCTCCCTACAAATGCACCAGATTCTAAAAATCATTTGTATTGTAAGGGACAGAGTAGACTGGTACTAGGATGTAGACCCTCAGGCAGGATAACAAGATCCCAGGACAATTTTTTATGCATCAGATTATTCCCCACAAGATTATCCCTCCACACAAATCTCCCAAGTCTTGATGGGTAAGGAAAGTCAGCAGCAAAGAGGCTGCACCAAAAGACATTCACTATACTCCCTGTGGCAAACATTACTGTAGCCTAGCTGCCAAGGGACAAAGGGAAAGGGGTAAGGCAAACAGTCCCAGGGCTACAGGGCCTCTGTGTAGATTGCCTTGGCTTCTGCAGATCTTGGGGAATCTGTAGACTTTGGAGGTTAAACTGCAATCATTCTGTGAGGGGCTCAGAAGGGGCACAACTTTCCTCTATTTCCAGTGAAACAAGCCCAGAAAACCCCCACAAAGATGCCCTGGTAGAGTTTTCCCTCCTCCATTTCCACATCCTATGGGTTTTTCCACAGAGCGGGGTGATTGGCTCCTATACAATCAAGTAGGTTACCACAGCTCCAAAAATAACTGCACTTCGGCAATAAAGAATAATTGCACCATCCATTCTCAGACCTTATTTTCTGGTGTACTCTGAACTGGAATGTTTACACTAACAGATAAACAGAAGTAAAACAATTCTCCTTTTGCTTCATGAACTGACAGAATCAAATCTCTGCATTTTATGGTCAAAACTGATACCGATGATGGCTACATTTTAAATCAAATTAATTCTATCTAGAACATTTGAGGTTTTAATAAGAGAAAAGTGATGAGAGTCAAACAAAATGCCCAGAGTTGACTCAGGCTCTCTCTAATTTTTGTTACTATTTATTATAAAACAGACATGTTGTTTTACTAATATGGTGGTAAAATAAATTAAACAAATAATCATAGAAAATAGCTGTGGATAACGTATAACCCAAGACAACACACCTCTTAACTGAAATCTTCCGTTGACGGCTTTAACTACTAATCAAAGTGATTTAAATCATCAATTTTAACCTTGATTTAAATCATGGTTTTTAATCTTGTTTTGCATGTATACTTTTCAGTTATTTTCCTAAAGAAAGATTGAATCTCATTGGTTTGTAACCATTAAAACATGTTGATTTGAAACTAAATGTAGAACAAAAGTGGTGCTACTTTTTACTAACCAGAAGGATACATTATAATTATATATATTTGTTTAAGCAGTCATATAGCTTACCTTACATTTATTCAGCTTCTTAATTTTTGTTACATTTTTTGTTATGCTAGAAAATGGTGAATGATGCATTTCTTATTTACTAGACCATGGTTTCTTTTAAATTGTGATTTGTGTCAAATTCTATTTGGATGGAAATTCAAATTCAATTAAAACGTATAAAAATATCATTTAATTTTTTTTAATTAAACAAAAGTACCTTAAGAACGCTATATACATAAGAAAAAAGTTTATCAAAAAGTTGCTCCAAAAGTTTGCATTTAAAAGTAACAGATTTATTAAACACAGGCAGTATTATCTGAAGTTAGGGAACTGATTGTTTCTGGTGACTGCATCCCTCTCTTGTACCCATTTTTATTCATATATTGGGCAGAGGCAAATAAGCTTTTACTGCTTATTTAACTCCTAATTGGTTTCTTAACTTTGAATGAACTAGTCACCGAATTGAACTAGTTGAATAAACTGAAATGAAGAAAATAGTCTCTCTGCACCTGCAGGAGAGGCTTACTACCGTCAATAGTTGGTTTGGCACTTCAACAGACTCTGGTTTCAGGCACTTAGCCAGCAGCTTCTATCAGTTCAGTGGTTTGACTTTCTGTAAAACTTAGATGCCAACATGTACTGCTCTTTCTTTCTTTAGTTGAAATGATTTTAATAATTATATTAAGTTTAGGCCTTAACATTGGTTGTCATAATTTCAAATTTAATTCTAATTTTTGTTAAAAAACAAAACCTATATTTAAATTTTAAAAAATCCCTTTTTATTTTTTTAAAACCCCTTTGATTGTTAACCACCCTACAGCTATTTGAGATAACCACTGTAGCAAATATCAGAGGGGTAGCCGTGTTAGTTTGTATCCACAAAAACAACGAGGAATCCGGTGGCACTTTAAAGACTAACAGATTTATTTGGGCATAAGCTTTCATGGGTAAAAAACCTACTTCTTCAGATCCATGAAGTGAAAATTGCAGAAACAAGCATATATATATATATTGGCACTGTAGCAAAGAAGAGTGAACATAAGGATCTACCTTAATGAACTTCACATGTGCTAAGGACATCCGCTACTGTTAAACTGCAGTGCATAATGAAATGTGTGTGTCATGGCTAAAGGGCTAGCTGCATCTCTGACCCCTCTTCTGGTCTCACTGGTGTACACCACACAGGTGTTAGACCTCATGTACTTATATGTTCTGGGGTACAATCCTGAAATTATCCAACACTTACACCGGGTCCTAGGCTACAGTACCCTGCATATTGACCATTCTTACCAAGCAGGCCTAGTTGGGTTCCTGTGTTTCTTTCCTTTGGGAATGTATGACCAATGGATTACAATGACTCAATCCGTTTCTTAATTTTGAATGAACTATTGAACTGAGCTAGTTGAATAAAATGACACAACAAAAATGTTCTCTCTGCACTTGCAGAAGAGGCTACAGCTGTCAAAAGCTGGTTTGTCCCTTCACCAAACTCTGGTCCAAATGACCGAAAAGAGCCTTTTAAAAGTGTTGTTTGATCTTAACAGTTGGAAAAAAGCATAGCATAAAAGACAAAAGGATTTTAGAACAACAAGTGGCCTCCATGCATGTGTATCTTACCCTACTGCCTGCCTGGGGTCTAAGTCTCAGCCACAGTAACCTGTTTGCTCCTGTTGAAGGAGTGCATGTCTTTTTAAATCCAACCAAAGTTCTTTCTTCCAGGGGCTCACAAGCTTGGACCTGCTACCCAAAACAAGTTTGGCAAGCTCCGTAGGGGGTCGGAGCCAGAGAATCAAAATGAAAGCCTCAAGCACTGTCTTCTCAGGTGTTTGCCATGAGAAGCATACCAGGAAACACTCCCCTTCCTGCGTGCATTTCCTAATTCATCCCCCTAATTCTAGTCATGGCTCTGCAACTTCTCACTCAGCTATCAAACTACTGGTCCTGGACTCCAAATTATACCTTCAGTTACTCCTGTGCAGTGCTATTGTTTTCAGAGGATGTCAGCAGTCACACCTATGCAAACTCACTTAAGGTTAATTGGGTTACACAGATGTCACTGAAGGCATGATCAGAAGACAATGGAGTTGTACGGGTGTTATTTAGCCAGCAGAGTCTGTGACTGGTGATGATGCATGAGATGAAAAGGACCAAGAGGGAATTTGTGGGGCTGCCAATTAGAAAATATCTTTTTATACTTGTAGATGGAATTAAATTGTAGATTAAATGATCTATGTTCCCTGTTGCTGAGAAGGTACATATCAGTCATTTGGAAAGGTTCTTAGGAAGAACACCATTGGTGCTTCCTACTGAACACCGTTCGGGCAGTGTAAAAGCTGTTTGTTGGTACTTTTCCCGACAAAATACTTCCACCCCTACAAGCGGGGTTCGCGTTGTCGATAGTAGAGCGCTCCTGCGGACAACGAGCCGTTTACACTGCCACTTGCCACGTCAAAACTTTTGTTTTTCGGGGGAAAGGGAGAAGAAGCTTTTTTAAAGCACCTATGAACAACAAAAGTTTTGTCCTTCAATTGGCAGTGTACACAAAGCCTTAGTATCAAGCTATTTATAGTCAAGTGGATGCTAAGGAAAAATTACTATTATTGCACCATCCTTTTAGTCTGACTTGCAGGTAGCTGGTTGTTCAGAGGCTAATATGAATGGAAACTGACTAATCCTAGTTGGTTTCCCTCTGCCTGTACTTTACCCAAGAAGTGCAAAAGGAAACTGACTGGACTGCTAAGCAGTTTCCTCTCTGTTGTTCCTCTGGGTGTTTCCTTTTGAAGTGCAGCCCTAGATGGCTGCTTATGCACAACTTTTCAGGTCACCTTAAAGTGACCCCCTCCCCATCTTTGCGGTTGCTAAGTATAGAAACAAACAATTCATTAATTAAAACAAGTCAGTTGTATGCCATTTCAGGCCTTCCTATTTCTGTTCAAATAATTTTTTGTGAACTTAAGATGTAGGTATTTTTTGTTCTAGGATTTCAGACTACACTGCAGAAAATGCCAAAATTTCATAGACTGAACGGAGGTAAAGATGATTTGTATAACATATGAACAAGCCATGTCTGAAAAAGCCATTTACCTTTACCTTAAAGGAAAAATGCATTTTACAATCTAGAAGCAAAAATTCAAACTCTAGAATAGGTCCAACTAGTTTCTAACATTTTCCTACTATATTTAGTCAATAAGTTAACCCTCCCGCCACTCCATCATACACACACAAGAGTTTTCACAGCCACATTTCTTCTTCAAAGATGTAAATCCATATGTAAAGTTCATATGGACTGATTCACATTAGTCTAACTTGCAAATAGAAAGATGAGCCACTTTTATGCCAGAGCACTGTAATATAACAGTATTAAACCATCAAATACTGCCAGAAACAGACAGGAGTGGAGGAGCTTTGTCGCTGCCCTAAACGCCAGACGTGTAATAGGAACATGATGATGATGAAACCATCAAACCACATGCCACTGTCTTCCAAACCTAACACATAAATTGTGAGTATACAAGTATCATATTGGTGGTTCTCAAACTTTTTCATGTTGTGGACCACTTCTTAAGACAAGCACCCCGTCTGGACAGCTCTCCAGATCTCCTAACTACCCTCAGCAACTATAGTGCTTGATTACCAACCCCCCAATCCCATTAATTAATATTAAGACAGTAAGGAGAAAGGATTAAAATAAGGTTGCTTTAATGTGATGGCCATGGATTCTTGGTTAGATTCCCCCATTCCCACTTCGTATATGGGCTGTTTATTTCCTTTCCCTGACTAAATGACTTTACTGTCACAAATCATTGAATTTCCTGTTATTGCAAACAGTCCAATTTTAATCCACACAGCTCAATTTGCAGTTTTGTTCCATTCTCCCTTCCTCTCAAATACAAGTGTAACCACGGTTGAAATTACACCACAGAGACACCTGTCAGAGATAGAGAGAGAGAGACATTAACAGACTGAATTTCTTGTTCAGCAGCAGTCCTAAGTAACAACAGCATAACTTTTTGGATGACTTGTTTGAGAATTGCAGCTTTAACTCTATATTTCTTAAAAAGAACAGGAGTACTTGTGCACCTTAGAGACTAACAAATTTATTAGAGCATAAGCTTTCGTGGACTACAGCCCACTTCTTCGGATGCATATAGCTTATGCTCTAATAAATTTGTTAGTCTCCAAGGTGCCACAAGTACTCCTGTTCTTTTTGCGGATACAGACTAACACGGCTGCTACTCTGAAATCTATATTTCTTAGGTTTCTTTAACATCCTTGAAAAGGAATATGTACTCCCATCATTGAAACCTTAACATGTTCTTAAAGATTTGTGTGTGGAAATTTTCTGCAAAAATTAGGAGACTACAAGGGGGGAGGCTCAATCCTACATATTTTTAGGAACTAGGGGGAGGAAAGACACTTTGGTCTGTTGGTCATGAAATCCTGCTAGCTAACCATAATCTTCAACCCACTGTCCTCATGCCACAGACTTCCTATGGTCCATAAAAAGGAGTCCCCCCACCCATCTCTGTGGGTACTGCTGCACTCCAGGCTTCATAAAGGGAGATGAGAGCAATGATGAGCCCCTCTCTTCTCCCCCAGCTTCAAGCACTTCTCCTTTCTCATTCCCCCTCCTAACCCAGGATCCTGTGAAGGGAATTCTAGTGATTGAAGGCTCCCTCCACTGGTGCCTGCAATGTTCTCCCATCAGGCAGATATTAAAAAAAGGTTACCTTAGCAGAGGGCTAAATGATGTAAGCACCCAGAGGATAACAGTGTTATAAGAAATAGCCAACATGGATTAGTCAAGAACAAATCATGGATATTGGCCTAGTGGAAAGAAGTAGATGTGATATATCTTGATTTCAGTAGGGTTTTGACATAGTCCCACATAACTTTCTCATAAGCAAACTAGGGAAATGTGGTCTAGATGAAATTACTATAAAGTGGATGGAAAACTGGTTGAAAGACTGTACTCAAAGAGTAGTTATCAATGGTTCACTGTCAAACGGGGGGGAGATGCATCTAGTGGGGTGTGTGCAGGATCCGGTACTATTCAATATTTTCATATATGACTTGGATAATGGAGTAGAGAGTAGGCTTACAACACTTGCAGATGACACCAAGCCGAGAGGGGTTGCAAGCACCTTGGAAGAGAGCAACATAATTATTATAATTCAAAATGACCTTGACAAATTGGAGAATTGATTCTGAAATCAACAAGATGAAATTCAATAAAGGCAGGTGCAAAGTACTTCACTTAGGAAGGAAAAAATCAAATGCACAAGTAACAAAACGGGGAATTCTTGGCTAGGCAGTAGTACTGCAGAAAAGGATCTGGGGGTTACAATGCATCATAAATTGACTATAAGCCGACAATGGGATGCAGTTGCAAAAAAGGCTAATATTACGGGGTGTATTAACTGGAGTGTTGTATATAAGATATCGGAGGTAATTGTCCTGTTCTACCTGGAGCTGGTGATGCCTCAGCTGGAGTACTGTGTCTAATTACGGACGCCACACTTCAGGAAAGATGTGGGTAAGTTGGAGAAAATCCAGAGGAGAGCAACAAAAATGATAAAAGGTTTAGAAAACATGACCTTTGGGGAAAGGTTAAAAAAATCTGGGCATGTTTAGTCTTGAGAAAAGATGACTGAGGGGGAACCTGATCACAGTCTTCAAATATTTTAAGGGTTGTTATAAAGGGAACTGTGATCAATTGTTCTCCCTGTCCATTGAAGGTAGGACAAGGAGTAAAAGGTACAATCAGCAGCAAGGGAAGATTTAGATTAGATATTGGGGAAATTTTTCCAACCTGAACGGTAGTTAAGCACTGGAATAGGCTTCCAAGGGAGGTTGAGGAATCCCCCACACTGGAGGCTTTTAAAAGCAGGTTAGATGACACTTGTCAGGGATAGTGTAGGTATAGTTGGTCCTGCTTCAGCATAGGGGCTGGACTTGGTGACCTCTTGTGATCCCTTTCTGCTCTACATTTCTGATTCTATGACCTGGAGCCTTAGGAGGCTTGTGGCTTCCCACTCCAGAGCCTTAAGATGTTCATCTGGGCTACCAACATTCCTTAAGAAAAACACTAAGGCTGGAGGGGTGCACCAGAGCTTTAGGAGGTTCTTCAGCCCCAAATAAGGCAAATCAGGCTCATTAGGCCCCTGCGGAACCAAAACCAGTTTAATTAGGCCCTAAAAAGTCTCAGAGGAGATGATGGGCCCCCAAGTTCATGAGAGGGACCAATGAGCACTAGGAGTTTTCCCTCAAAGACTCTGTCTCCTTACAGTCACCTCTGCATGCCCAGATCTCCTAATGTCTGCAGGAGCAGGACTCTCTTCCTACAATCTTCAGGAAGTACACAAGGAGGGAAGATAAAGGGAGAAGAGAAAGGAGATTGGTTGAGGGGAAGGGGCATTTCCCTTGTCTCGACCTCCTGAAGGTCTGCAGAAAAGAACCCTGTTGGCAATTGCTTTAATAAAAAGGACCAGTGTATTATATTATACATGTTTGAATTAGTCCCGAATAGCTAAATAAACTGATTTAACTTTTAATGACATTTTTAAACAACAGCTAATATAATTACCAAAAGTATGCAAAAACAAAGAAGCAAACTGAAGCACCATTGTAGTCTCCAAATACATCTACACCAGGAGTGACCGAACAGTGAACTTTAGTAGATCCCTTTTAACCACTCAGATTAGAGATCAAATGCAAATAAGCCTATGTATAGGTTTTCTAAGTACAAGAGACAGAGATATTCATGTCTCTGGCCATTAGCACCACATCCACTTGTATGGAATGCAATAGGATTTTATCAGCTGCCACTCCAGCATAACTGGAGATTGAGGGTTTCAAATTCTTTTAGGGATACAACAAAGGGTAAGGAAAATCTCACGCTTTTAAGAATTATGCGGAAACATATTGTTGGTTATATATTAAATAATACTATTACTTAATCCTCCGCATAGAGGTATTTTATCTTTATATGAACCTGCCATACGTATTAAAGTGAATTCAAATTGTTTGCATGCACTGAGAGAGACTATAGATTTGTTCCTGAATTTTAAATTAATACTGGAATAGTTTATAGAACTATAAACCCTGTCAGCCCTGGCTTTCACATTTATCTTGAGCACACATACTCTTGTTTAGTAATTAGAACGAAATTGCCAAATTCAAAACAAGGCTTATTTCCATTGCTGTAGTTAGCAATACAAGGTGTTGTCTCTTTAGTAATAATATGAGTCAGGAATGTGTTGTATTATGAGTAATATAAAGCCATGTCAAGGTGCAGTTCTGCATACTCTGGATTATTTGCATTCCATAACTATGAAATCCTTATCTTGCATAGACTGAAGGGTAGTACTTTGTTAATATTATATATATATATATATATAAAATGCAATTTTCACCAGTTGTTTATGCACATCAAGAAGAAAGATTGTTTTTGCGGTTACAAACATGAAAAGGCCAATATCACTTTTGCTGTGTACTTGGAAAAACACTAAAGAGATATGGGTCTGCTTTTAGTGGCATTTGAAAGCTCTCTAGATAAGAAAACTAAAAAGTGGAGACGGATCTAGATTAGCACTGTTATTTTAATGTGATAACTATCAAATATGAAATCTGATTTCAGTCATAAAATGTTGATGCACGCACATAAACAAAAATGATATCTATGTTAATGTAACTCCAATTAGGTTTTTCCATGTTAGAGTGTCCTAGTGTGAGCATCCTAAATTGTTTTTCCAGTTAAAAACTTTCAGAAGAAGCTTCCTGCTTCAAAAGTTAAGAGTATAGCACTTCATTTTGGGCTTGATGCAACTCTCAGGGAAATCAATTCGAGTATTTCCACTGATTTCAAAGAGAACTGGACTGGGTCTTATTATTGCAGAATCTTGCAACACCTCTTCATATCAGAGATAGGAACGAAAAGATTTCAATTACCAAGCAAACTGATTTAACAACTCTAAATAGAATGGGGTTTTATGTTTGATTACCCCCCCCCCTTTTTTTTTTTTTGGAGCTGGGGCAGGCGTGGAACAATGGATGGGAAGGGGGGGCTGTTACATACTCAAGGTTTTTATGTTGGGGCAAATCCTACTCCCCTTACTCATGAAAACTACCAATGAGTGTGAATTTTGCATGAATGAGAATAGCAGGATTTTGTCCATTGTTGGCAAAGAGCAAAAGATTTGTGTATAGCACAGACTTTTCTAATAGAACCTCAATTATCCATCCTCCTCACTCCTGTTATCTAAATACATGGTCATGTCCCTCAAGTGTGTCAGGAAGGTTCAGAAGTTTGCTAGCCAGCTTCCCAAGTTAGCTGGCTCGGTGTGAGACCCCTCAGTCCTGTTATCAACAGGGAAACTGGCTGGGTTTCTATAGTAGAAGTGTAGACTCTAATGGCTTCAAATATTTGGATAGTCAAAGTTGCAACATATTGAGGTATTTTGGTGGGTTTTTTTTTTTTTTTTTTTTTTTTGAGTTTTATAACAATTTTAATTGTTTGGTAGCTGGAAAAATGAACAAAACCCCTCAAATATACTAAGTTATAAACATATAGGAAAACAGTTCCTGCTCTTAAGACCTCACAATTTAAAACTTGCAAATTAGTCTCATTCATGAGAGCCAGTCTGCAATCTCAATTTCAATTTTTCTTACATTAATTACCAAATTCACGAAATGAATATTTTTATGACTGGATACTAATTAATATTTTGAATACTCACACACCTAATACAAATGAATTAACCAGACCTCAATAGATCCAAATATTATTATTATATTTACTATTTCTCTTACGCTTAAACAGTTATACTGAAAGATATTATACTGGAAAAATTAGATAAATATTAACTAAGAGCATGACCACTATTGAGAAGTACCTCCATTCAGCTTTCCAAATGTGTCAATAACTCCCATTGATGTTTGTACACGTTATACCATATAGCAATGACACTATTGTATATCCACTAATTTACTAATGTTACACAAGTAAATGAAAATGTAATGTATTTCAACACATGGACTTGAGTAAATATAAAGTTATATTGCAGCCACCACAAAAATATTAAACAACTAAGCCCTATTTTTTCTTCAGTCTGCTGATGAATTCAACTGATTTAGTCATTTTTAACCTAACTCAGCAGATATAGGCTATTGTATTATATATATTATTAAACATTCCTTAAAAACCTAATGTTTATTTATCATACTTGCATGAACAAAACCAAAGTCCATACAAGACTGTTTTTATTATTTAACATTTGTATACAGAATACACACCTGACTTTTCCACTGACTGTATCAGGTCTGCTGATACTCCAGAAGAGACTTCATTTGAACCATTCAATGAGTTCAGCTTCATTTGAGCCATTACAATGCACTTAGTAGTCAAGGTTCTGCTCTAATCAAATAAGACTTTTATGCTATCCACATTACTTCTAACTAGAAACATGCAACAGCTTTATGGAATCGTCAAAGGGGACTATACCAACGACATTGTTATATCTCATACTGTATATTCCTCAAGCTAACATCAACAAAATTGTACATTTGACTGATAGTATTCCTAGAAATTAACATTGAAATTTATGCTGATGAGGATCCACAAAGCTCTAAGAACCACTCAAGCCCTGTAATGCTTCTGCTTGGTTGGAGATGGGGGTGGAGAGCTGGGGTACGTTAGGGTACATTTACCCTGCAAAAAAACCCCTGTGACGATGAGTCAGAGCCCGGGTCTACAGAGCCCGGGTCTAAAATAGCAGTGAAGACGTTCCCCCAGGGGCTGGAGCTTGGGCTCTGAAACCCAGCAAGTGGTGGTGGTGATGTCTACATTGCTATTTTAAACTCTGTAGTACGAATCCAAGTCTACAGACCTGGGCTCTGAGGGGTACGTCTACAGGACAAAAGAAGCCCCTGTTAACAGCAAGTCTCAGAGCATGGGTCAACGGACTTGAGTGTGCTATGGGGCTAAAAATAGCAGTGTGGTCGTTCCTGCTCAGGTTCGAGCTCTGTCTCTGAGACTCTCCCCTGTTGCTTGGTTTCAGAGCCTGAGCAGGAACACCTACACTGCTATTTTTAGCCCCAGAGCACAAGCCTGAGTCACTTGACCTGGGCTCTGAGACGCTCTGCCAGGGTTTTTTGTTGAAGTGTAGATGCACCCTTAGGCTTTGGCTACACTTGCGAGTTACAATGCAATAAAGCAGCCCCGGCTGCCCTCGCTCACTCCTTGTCCACGCTGGCAGGGCACGTAGAGTGCTCGGACTCTGCAGCTACAGCACTGCTGGTACTCCACCTTGGCGAGTGGAATAACCTTTGCTGCGCCCCGCTGGAGTGCCGTGGTGCCAGTGTGAACGAGGTGTTGCGTTACTGCGCTGTGATCAGCCTCCAGAAATGTCCCATAATCCCCTTAAGTCAAGTGGCCACTCTTATCATTGTTGTGAAATCAGCTGCAGGAATGCGGAAATGCCCTTTCAAAGCTCCGTTTCGGTGAAGCCGGCTGCTTATCAGCTCTGAGAAAAAGCAAGCATTTACTGTTTGCTTTGAGTGAGTGAGAGAGGCGTGAGGGGGAAAGGGGGTCTGAACTTACAAGACAGCATGCTGACACACTCTCAGCACCCCAAAAACCCACTCTCTCTCCCCCCACATACACACAACACTCCCAGTCACACTCCAACCCCCCCCATTTGACAAGCATGTTGCAGTCACTTGCATGCTGGGATAGCTGCCAATAATGCACCTCTCCCAATGCCGCTGCAAGTGCTGAAAATGTGGCCACGCCAGTGCGCTTGAAGCTGTCAGTGTGGACAGACTGCAGTGCTTTCCCTACTACGCTCTACGAAGGCGGGTTTAACTCAAAGCACTCTACATCTGCAAGTGTAGCCATGCCCTTAGTGTGCAAAGCAGCCTCAGAGGAGCTCCGAACAGGCTAAAGTGAGAACTACTGGGGCATGGGACATGGGATCCTGCCTTAACTGAGGCACAGGGTGCAGAGACCCCTATAACACAAGCTGTGGCCACTATTCCAGCTGTAGAATAAAACATGCAAGGGAGCCTTGTGGTCTGGCTAACGGATGGAAGGGGGAGAACCATTTCATCCCTCAACCCTTACATTTGTTGTCTCCACAAAGCCCATTTATTGAGGTTTATGAATTCACCAGTAAAGCATATTTCACATTACATTTTATAATCTCTACATCCATCCTGGGTGTTTTCTCAACTGTAAATCACAACAGATCAAATTTTTGTGTGTTTCAAAATACAAAATAAATAAAATCCTATCCACATAATGGGCTAACTGCCAAAAGTGTAATTCATATATAAATATAAAATTGTACAAGCCATTTTAACAATAGAAAAATCATCATCCAGAGCTGCCGAACCTTTCTTACTCCATATAAATACAACTCTGCGGGGGGAAATGTGCATCTTATCTAACAACTTAACAGCCAACTAACAATAGAGCATATAATGGAAATGCTGACAGACATAACTACAGCAGAGCTCCCAGAGCCACTATATTATTCTATAGATTATAAATAGGAAATATTGGAGTCATTCTTTTACCTTTTCTAATGTCTAATCTCCTCAATAAGCCACAACATTATTTAATTAGGCAATTGTGGTTTACCTGTAAATACTGCTAAACAATATACGGTTCTGCTTTTCAGTTGTTCACTCTAGGTTGATTTAAATGTCTTTTGTATTGTGAAGATTTATCTTACAAGATAATTTAAGAATAAAAATAAGCAACTAATGGTTTCAGGAGCTGAAAAAATACATTTTGGGCTTAATCTTACTCCCACTGACATTAATGACAAATTTCCCATTGACTTCAATGGGAGGAGGATCACTCCCTTCTTCTGTTAATAAAAAGTTGTGTTATACATTGCTGATTATTGCTTAGGGGAGGAAGGAGAACCTACATAAATTAAATTGCTCATTATGGTCTGAAGTACAGGCAAATTATTTCAGGGTCAGGTGAATCCAAGCTAAATAACTGGAATCAATGTACAATACACTCTTTATTCAAATGCAACTAATTTAGATACTTAAAATCTCATTAGTTTAAAATAAAAAATGTTTATAACATTGAATGAGCAATTGATATAGTCTTCCTTAGTGATATCTTGTTATTAAAATCATGACATATTCTTGTTGAATGACTGAACATGTTCCTAGAACGTGCCATATTACAGTAGTATAAACCACTGTAAGCATGTTTTAAAGACTGCCCTAAAGTACAATGGCTCTTATTTTCACCCCTAACCTTAGTTATACCCTGGATCCATTTAGTATTTGCTTTATGTTATGTAACTGTATTATAGGTCTAACAGTTCTCAAACCAGCATAATGCTTTTTTAATATGTGCTTTTAAACACCCCCCCCCCACAAAGTGTACATAATTGTGCATACTGTTACACAGAATAGGCCTCAGAATAGCGATCAGACCCCATGATTAATGCCCCTTAACCCTCCTGACTTAATCACTTAGAGATATCACGGTGGAGGGGTTGTTTTTGTAATAGACCTCTCAGCCAATCAGAGCATGCAGCTAAAGCTTAAAGGATTATACATGTCTGTGTATGTGTGGGGGGAAGTCACATGTATATACAGAGTTCAGTAACACTAACAAGAGTGGTGCAGTGGAGTCAGCGTTCTTTTTCTAAGCTCTGCTATTGTTTATTCTTAATAGAGAAATGAGATATCGGAGGTTTTGCTGAACTTATTCTGAAAAAGGTTCCAATACCAGCAAAATGTTTCTGCCTGCGATCAAGAAACCCATTTGCTACAGCCTCAAACAACAGGGTCGTGCTTACCGGGTGAGTTTTTACCAGTTCACATTGTAGCTTGCTCTCATTTTTCAAGCAGCCTGCATAATGATTTAGGTAACACAAACACCAACTCTGTGGAGCTGAATAGTTTCTTCATCAGAAGACAACATGCAGCTTATATGATGCACCTCTAGAAAGAGAAACCATATTTTTAAAATGTGTGCATGTTGCTGCTTTGATTATGGACTGTTCAAAGGAAAATACTACAGTAGACTCTCTTGTGCGCACATTAATCCTCATTCATTTCCATCATATTAACCTTGATTTTTCAACTATTGTTTCTTTTCATTTTTGTACAATTTTAAAAGATAAATTAATTATATCCTTATTTTTAACCCCTCATTGTTTATTTTAAATATGGAGTTCTGCCAGCAGAGAATTTAGTCTGTTTATTCTTTTAACAAAACAGAAAAAATACATCCCCTGAAAAACCAGTATACTTATTGGAAAAAAATGTTCTTTTTTTACATAATATTTTATTCACAGCTACAATAGCAAAAACTACAGTAAACTGTACTGTGAAATATAATTGGGAAGTAGTTGAAAGACATTGCAATATACTACAGTCAGAAACAAAACCAATTAGTCACCGAACCAATTATTAACCTGCTTTTTCATTTACTCTGTATTACAACAGAAAGTAAGCCAGACTGAAATTTCATCATGATACAGATTTGCTTAGTACTTTTCAGCAATAACAAATATAAACTATTTCAAATAAACTATTTTTTTTAAGCTGATTAGGTAAATAAACTATGCTCATCACTGTGTGTATTTTCTTACTGCACCTAATAGAAATTAGGCCCCGCGTACACTAGGACTTTAACTGTCAGTTGAACTTTAGGACTCTCTTTATAAATTAAAGAACCAGGAAAAAAAGGACAAAAATGCTATTTCCTTTATCACCGTAACATTCTTGTGATGCACTCTGTTGGCCCAATTCAATTCACATTAGAGTCAAAAGAAAAGTCTCCCACTGAAATCAATGGAAGTTGGACTGGTCCCCAAATTAGCCAAGGAAAATGGCAGTCAAACATTTTGAATAAGATAATTCCTTTGAATTTCTGTTCTTGATCTGTAATAATGACCTTCAAGGAACGGAAAAGAGAACTGTACATATTTTGAAAAAGCTAAATCTAGGCCCCAATCCTGCATATGCTTAAATTTATGTTCTAGTAGTCCCAAGGTCCCTGTTTAGGAATAGCTCAGTGGTTTGAACATTGGCTTGCTAAACCCAGGGTTGTGAGTTCAATCCTTGAAGGGGCCACTTGGGGATCTGGGGCAAAATCAGTACTTGGTCCTGCTAGTGAAGGCAGGGGGCTGGACTTGATGACCTTTCAGGGTCCCTTCCAGCTCTATGAGATAGGTGTATCTCCATATACGAGATCCCACCAGTGCAAGGTCCCTGTTGCTAACTGTGGTTCAGCACTGATATATATTTTACATCGTGCGCTGTGTAAAAACAATTTGTCATCCATTGCAAAAAACCTGGCTGTGTGATAAATTAATTACTAGTCAATTTAAAGACTACAATGTAATTGTAAGTACTGATATTTATTTCACTGCTGATCATTTCATTATTATATATTTGTATTGGGGTAGTATATAGAAGCATCAATCAGGATTTATGGCCCCTTTGTGCTAGGCACTGTAAACAAACAACGGACAGGTCCCTGCCCCAAAATCTTGCAGTTTAAATATATGATGAGAGCCAAACAAAACATACAACAGATAGATGGAGAGAGAACAAGATAACAGTGAGACAATTAATATAGGTGGCAACTGCCTAGCCATTATCAAATGTTTTGTAGTCATCCCAGCATAGCTGAGTTTTTCAGAAGGATTTGAAGGAGAATAATGTAGTGGCTTTCTGGATTTTTATGGAATGCTTTCCCCACACATATGGGGGGGCATTCAAGAAAGCACAGAAATACTTATGGGAAAATTTGACTAGTCTCTGTTCTGTACAGCAGCTTGCTCAGTACAATCTCATGGTATAGTCTGATTTTTAGCTTGGTGTAGAGACCTTTGTTTGACTAGATGTTGTCCATCCTTCCAAAGTGGTGTTTGCTTTTCCTAATCTCATATGAATATCTTTATTACAGACACCTTCAAATGTCATCACACTCCCCAGATAGCAGAATTCTTCTATCTGTTCGATTTCTCTTCCAGCCACGTACACCTTTCCATCTGTGGTCTAGTTTCCGACCTTCATAAACTTGTTTTTTCTCAGCTTTTACTTTCAATCCAATTTTTGCTGCTTCCTGTTCTACCTCTGATGTAAGGGCCACATGTCGTTCCATGTCATACTTAGTAAAACAATACTGTCGGCAAAGTCAAGGCTGTGTAACTCATCCCTGCTAACCCATTTGACACTGTCCACAATGATCACTTGATCACCTAGTCTATTGTTAACGCCAAGAGGACTGTTGATAACAAACACTCTTGTCTAACTCCAGTCACAATATCAAACCACTCACCCAGGCCTGTATCTGATCTTACTATGCATCTACTTCCATCATATATACTCCTTATTATGTTGATCAGCTTGTCTGGTGTCCCATAGCTTCTAGCAATATTCCACAGAGTCTCTCCGTGGACACTAATGAACACTTTCTTAAAATCTATAAAGTTGATTAAAATGGTGTGATGAACTGGGGTTCTGTCTGTACCACTTCTTAATCATAAATGATTTTATGACATTGTAATATGGAAAGTACAGCTGTCAAGCGATTAAAAAAATTAATCGCACTGTTAAACAATAATAGAATACCATTTATTTAAATATTTTTGGATGCTTTCTACATTTTCAAATATATTGAGTTCAATTACAAGACGGAATACGAAGTGTACAGTACTCACTTTATATTTATTTTTGATTACAAGTATTTGCACTGTAAAAAAAACAAAAGAAATAGTATTTTTCAATTCACCTAATGCAAGTACTGTAGTGCAATCTCTTTATCATGGAAGTTGAACTTACAAATGTAGAATTATGAACAAAAAAACTGCATTCAAAAATAAAACAGTGTAAAATTTTAGAGCCTACAAGTCCACTCAGTCCTACCTCTTGTTCAGCCAATCGCTCAGACAAACAGGTTTGTTTACATTTGCAGGAGATAATGCTGCCCGCTTCTTGTTTACAATGTCACCTGAAAGTGAGAACAGGTGTTCTCAGGGCATTGTTGTAGCCGGTGTCGCAAGATATTTATGTGCCAGATGCACTAAAGATTCACATGTCCCTCCATGCTTCAAACACCATTTCAGGGGACATGCGTCCATACTGATGACGGGTTCTGCTCGATAACAATCCAAAGCAGTGCGGACCAACACATGTTCATTTTCATTATCTTGAGTCAGATGCCACCAGCAGAAGGTTGATTTTTCTTTTTTGGTGTTTCGGGTTCTGTAGTTTCTGCATCGGAATGTTACTCTTTTAAGACTTCTGAAAACATGCTGCACACCTTATCCCTCTCAGATTTTGGAAGGCACTTTAGATTCTTAAACCTTGGGTTGAGTGCTGTAGCTATCTTTAGAAATCTCACATTGGTACCTTCTTTGCGTTTTGTGAAATCTGCAGTGATAGTATTCTTAAAATGAACAAAATGTGCTGGGTCATCATCCGAGACTGCTATAATATGAAATATATGGCAGAATGCAGGTAAAACAGAGCAGGGGATATACAATTCTCCCCCTAGTTGTTCAGTCACAAATTTAATTAACGCATTTTTTTTAACGAGCGTCATCAGCATGGAGGCATGTCTTCTGGAATGGTGGTCAAAGCATAAAGGGGCATACAATTGTTTAGCATATCTGGCACGTAAACACCTTACAATGCCGGCTACAAAAGTGCCATGTAAATGCCTGTTCTCACTTTCTGATGACACTGTAAATAAGAAGAGGGCAATATTATATCCTGTAAATGTAAACAAGTCTTAGCAATTGGCTGAACAAGAAGTAGAACTGAGTGGAATTGTCGGCTCTGGAGTTTTACATTGTTGTGTTTTTGAGTGCAGGCTCAAATGACAAGAGTGGCCACTTGACTTGAGGAGATTAGACATTAGAAAAGGTAAAAGAATGACTCCAACATTTCCTATTTATAATCTATAGAATAATATAGTGGCTCTGGGAGCTCTGCTGTAGTTATGGGGCCAGATCTCTCCCCAGCCCTGCCTGCCGCCCCGCGCACCTCCCCCGGAGTGTCTCTCGGAGAACACCCCCAGGCGATTTAAAAGGTCCCGGGGGCCCCAGCCGCTACCACCGGCAGTGCAGCGGGCCTAAGGCGACTTCCTGCCCACCCTTACTCCATGCCACTCCCGGAAGTGGCTGGTACGGCATGTCCCTGTGACCCCTGTGTGTGTGTGTGTGTGTGTGTGTGTGTGTCCACGTGCTGCCCTCACCCCGATTGCTAACTCCGCAGCTCCCATTGGCCGGGAGCTGTGGCCAATGAGATCCAAGGGGACGGCGCCTGTGGGCAGCAGCGAGCGTGGAGACCCCTTGGGTAGCTTTGGGAGCCACGCCACCCACGGTAAGCGCCGCAACCCTCACCCCCTCCCGAACCCCAAACCCCTGCCCCAGCCCAGAGCCTGCACCCAAACGCCCTCCCAGAGCCTGCTCCCCACACCCCATCCTGCACCCCAACCACCTGCCCCAGCATTAAACTCCCTCCCAGAGCCCGACCTTTGACCCCTTTCACACCCGAAGTCCCTCCCAGAGCCTGAACCCGCACCCCCTCCTACACCCAAACTCCCTCCCTCTCCCAAAGTCCCTCCCAGAGCCTGCACCCCCTCCTACACCCCAACCCCCTGCCCCAGCCTAGAGCCCGCACCCAAACTCTCTCCTAGAGTCCTCACCTCTTCTGCACCCAAACTCCCTCCCAGAGCCCACACCTCTTTCACACCCAAACTCTCTCCCATAGCCTTAGGCAGGTGTGTGTGTGGGGGGGGGGGGCAGGAAGGACTTGGACCCATTCTGGGCACCACCAAAAATTATACAAACCTGCTTCCCCTGCTCAACAAGTAACTCTTAAGTATGATGGAGATTCTGAAATCTGGCCACTTGTGCTGCCCCATAAAAGAAGATGTGAATGGTATATTTTACATGGACAGGATTCCATCAGTTTCCTTTTACAGATTAAATGAAAACATTTCAGGGCTTTAATTCTGAAATGTCTTGTAACTTTCTGTGCTTTCACAAATAGTACCTTAGTATTTGTTTGTATCTTGTGATCTTGATGTACCCATTCCCATTCTTATTTTGGTTTTGGCTCCATAAAAGGTAAAATATTTTCTCTTAAAAGCAATCATAACTGCTCTATGCACTGGTATTCTGTGGTCTGCAAGAGTTTGCAAGACAAGATGAAAACTGTGTTAGTTTAAATGTCAATCAGATAACAAATCGTCCCAAAGACTGATACATAGAATAAGATTCTGTTTTTAATACGTAATGACCCAAATGGTGCATTATTTTCAAGAAGTCAGAGTAAATTGTTTGACTAAATACTTCCATTACATAGGATAAGCCAAATTCATCAACAGGCCTAAATCTGTTGAAAGTTATTGCTAAACACATCATTATAGAATGAATTATTTTCTAAGTTACTTATATTTCTCTGCTTCTTTGTTAGGTCTCTAGGTTCACAGTATTTCATATTAAAAGAAAATTCGATTTATGTTCAGCTTTGAATTTCATGTGCATGTATTTTAAGGTTGAAGATGTGAAGTGCTCCACAGCAAACAGTTTATGTGACATACTAGTGTAGCATACAGGAAATTCTGCAGTGGGGTCATTTAAATTTAAAAATGGAAGTTTTTACTGACCCAAATATGAAAATGAATACTACAAGATATACAGCAACCTTTCTGTTATTCACCTTGATATAAAGTACAGTCATTTTATGCTGCCTCAACTTCTTAGTTTTCAATGTACTGCAGAATTTTGGACTGATGGCGAGTAACTGCATTGGAGAAATTACAGGAGTACTTGTGGCACCTTAGAGACTAACGAATTTATTAGAGCATAAGCTTTCGTGGGCTACAGCCCACTTCTTCGGATGCATACGAAAGCTTATGCTCTAATAAATTTGTTAGTCTCTAAGGTGCCACAAGTACTCCTGTTCTTCTTTTTGCGGATACAGACTAACACGGCTGCTACTCTGAAACCTGTCATTGGAGAAATTGTTTGTTTGGGAAAAAGCAGCACACAAAAAGGCATGGCAGGTGGATTGGGATGGTAGTATAATGGCAATGACCGGATATTCATGTTAAATGATCAAGAGTGAAGTAATCAACAATGTTGACATTTAAATTGTCACTTCTTGTGTTCCAAATGTTCCTGTTCTGGGAAAGGCGATTGTGTAAGTCATCATCATGTAAAGTTTGTTTAGTTTCCTTTCTCTACACTGCTTCCAGTCATTATTACTATTTAAGATATAAATGCCTGTCATGACTCATATTTCAGTTTTCAATATTATATGAATAAGAGTCAAAAACATCTGATTATGTGTAAATGACAATAATGCAGAGTTGTAGGCTTGAAGTACTAAGCAATCAGAGGTATGCAGGGTTATAGACCACCAATTCAGGTCCATTTGGCCATGCAGTATTCTGTAGCAGAAGAGCACCTTTGATGTAGTGGATAGACTGAGCCTGTTCCTCAGTTTTGAATGGATGTATCCAAAGTTTGAACAGATTCATTCTATGCTTGCAGGACTTGCTGGGCACTGATGCCATCATTTTTCCCTTTCCCAGTTGAAGCTGATATTTACCAGCACCATGTCCTAAATTAGTTTTTCCTGGGAAATTGCCAATCCTGCTTAGTTCTCAAGATTTTCCAGATTACTGTTTGCTACCACATTGCCAGTTAGTCCCAGAGACAATGCAGTTTAATCGGCAACATGCCCTTTGGCAGTTGTTATTGTGGTTTCCAAACTAATCAATCCTTTTGTCTTTCTCCCTGTAAGCAATCTTCCATTTTATTGAGCTTATCTGAAATGTTCTCATATTTTAGTTTAAAAGAAGGGGGGGAGGGAGGAGAGGAGGAGAGAGAAACAGACCAAATAAAGAATAAAAGAGAGAAAGAAGAAAGGGAATATACCCTCTGATGCAGGGGTTCTCAAACTGGGGGTCGGGACCCCTCAGGGGGTCACAAGGTTATTACATGGAGGGTCATGAGCTGCCAGCCTCCACCCCAAACCCCGCTTCGCCTCCAGCATTTATAGTGGTGGTAAATATATAAAAAAGTGTTTTTAATTTATAAAGGGGGTCAGAATGAGAGGCTTGCTATGTGAAAGGGGTCACCAGTACAAAAGTTTGAGAACCACTGCGGATGGGTATTCATTTCTGAATAAAACAAACTCTGAGATACTTTTCCTTTTGGAGTCAGACACGCTGCAGTGTTACATAGAACAGTCAGCAGGAATGCTCATCTTGAAAAACCCTTGTCGTCATTTCTAGATTATGGTTTTTCTCTCTACCCAAATAGTTAAAGGAATGTCTTCACAAGACCCAGTCATGATTGGAGTCTCATTTGCCTGGCCCTGTTCATATATAAACTCCCAGAGAGTTGACAATCTAAATAAGGACAAGGAGGCACAACACAACTGGGGGAGAGGAGACAAATGTCACAGTACAGAAACAAAGGGTTGCAAATATTAGCTGTGTGTACTATTTGGAAGCTTCATTGTTTTTTTTTTTAAATAAAAATAAGTGTCACGGAGTCGGTCTCATAGTTTACAGCCAGAAGGGGACCACCAGATCACCTAGTTTGACCTTCTGGTATCACATACCACCAACACCCCCCAGCACCCAAACACGAAACACAACAGATTTTAGACCAATGTATTACAGCCCACAGGAGACTAGACTATTCTCTGCCATAGCTTAAACAGCTCTTCACCCTCCCATGGTATTTCCCGTCTCCCCCCCAATGTATTTATAGAGAGCAATCACATCCCCTTTCAGCCTTAATTTTGCTACATTAAACAAACCAAGCTCTTCCAGTCTCCTCTCGTAGGATAGGCTGAAGTGCACCAGTACCTGAGGACGCCATAATGGCTGGGAAATGATTAAGTGAGATATATCCAGATAATCCTGGCAAGTGACCCACACCCTCATGCTGCAAAGGAAGATTAAAAAAAAACCCAAAGCCAAGATAACTGCTAATCTGACCTAGCGGAAAATTCTTTCCCGATTACGCATTTGGCTATCAGACACTGAGCATGTGAGCAAGAACCAGCCAAAGAGAATGCTTGGTGCTACCTCAGAGCCCTGGTACACCCTGACCAATGTCCTATCTCCAGCGGTGGCCAACCCTGATGCTTCAGAGGAAGGAGATTTAAAAACAAACATGCATGCATGGTGGGGGGAGTGGGAATCTCTTCCTGACCCCTGCAGGTGGCCGGCTGTAACCTTGAAACATGAACATTTAGGAACATTAAACAATCTGGAAGTGAGCTCCTGGGCTACTGAGTCCTACCCCCTACCATCACAAGCAACTCCGCCATACAATCACACTTATAAATTTGTCCAGCTCTCTTTAAATTAGTTAAGTTGTTTGCCTCCACAACTCCTATTGGGAGGCTGTTCCAGAACCTTACTCCTCTGATGGTTAGAAACCTTCTTCTAATTTCCAGACAGAATTTCTTCATGGCCAGTTTATATCCATTTGTTTTTGTGCCAACGTTGTCCTTTAGCTTAAACAGTTATTCACCCTCCCATGGTATTTCCCGTCTCCCCCCCAATATATTTATAGAGAGCAATTACATCCCCTCTCAGTCTTAATTTTGCTAGATTAAACAAACCAAGCTCTTCCAGTCTCATCTCATAGGATAGGCCATCCTCTTCCCCTAATCATCCTACTAGCTCTTCTCTGCCCCTGTTCCAATTTAATTGTGTCTTTCTTGAACATGGCTGACCAAAATTGTACACATTATTCCAAATGAGGTTTTACCAGTGAATTGAAGGCGCTCAGCATTTCACAAGATTGGGCCAAAATAAGTTATGATTGCAAGAGCTGTGGAGAAATTAGTCTGTTCCACCTTGTGGCCAACTCTGGCCTTTTCGCTTGTATTTTTGAAACCTACTGTTTGATTCAATAGTATTTTGTGAACGAGTCACTTGTTCTTTGCTTCTCTCATACTGCACTCAATTCACTACCTTACACCACCAGTCTTATAGCATACAAACAATTACAAGTACCTCACCAGTCAAACTGGTCACCAGCTGCACCATATAATCATAAATGACAGGGTTGGAAGAGGCCTCTTGGGTTACTCAGCCCAACACCCTGCATCAAGTAGTATTCTCCTCTGCACTAATGCTAAAGGCATTTTATCTGTGCTTCTAGGGCAGAGGTGGGCAAACTACTGCCCACAGGCCACATTTGGTCTGCGGGACCATCCTGCCTGGCCCTTGAGCTCCCGACAGGGGAGGTTAGCCCCCAGCCCCTCCCCTGCTCTCCCCCCTCCCCTCCAGCCACACTGCCGTGCGGGCAGCACTCTTGGTGGCAGGGTTGCGCGCTCCTGCTGAGCAGAGTGGCAGCGTGTCTAGCTCCGGCTGGGTGGCGCGGCTGCCAGACATGCTGCTCTGAGCGGCATAGTAAGGGGACCGGGGCTGGGAGGTTGGATGGGGGGGGGGGGGCGATTGTCAGGGGACAGAGCAACTGGATGGGGCAGAGGTTCTGAGGGGGGGGCGGTCAGGGGACAGGGAACAGGGGGGTTAGATAAGCGTGGGAGTCCTGGGGGGCCTGTCAGGGGGCGGGGGTGTGGATAGGGTCAGTCAGGGGACTGGGAGCAGGGGGGTTGGATGGGGGTGGGGCTCCAGGGGGTGGGGGTCCTGGGAGGGGGCAGTTAGGGAACAAGGAGCAGGGGGGGTTGGATGGGTTGAGGGTTCTGAGGGGGGCAGTCAGGGGGCGTGAAGTGGGAGGGGGCAATTAGGGTGGTGTTTGGGGAGGCACAGCCTTCCCTACCCAGCCCTCCATACAGTTTTGCAACCCCAATGTGGCCCTCGGGCCAAAAAGTTTGCCCACCCCTGTTCTAGGGCCTCATTGCCCTTATGTTACAAGGTGTTTTATTGAGCATAGATATTTCCATATAGTTTTAAGCCACCCTCTTCAGCTCAAAGAGGGGTGCAGCATGAAATGTTTGGGAACCACGGGACTAGTGACTGGTAATTCTGGGGGGAAAGCACCATAATTACAATCAATAACAGCACTTAAATTCTCAAAGTACTATACAAACACTTGATTAACTATCAAGCTAGGATTACAGTATCATTGCCACACTTCTGACAATTCTTTTCCAGTTGTTATCTCAAGCCTGATCTGAAGAAATTCTATACAGCCCAGTAAGGTGCTAGGCACCTTCATTCCCATTATACAATATTGTTCTTTTCAATCTCTATAAAGCCAACAGGAGTTTAGAGACCTCCAAACAATGCAGGATCAGGTAGCAATGTGCAAGAGTCGTAGACCTAAAAGTACACATGATTAATTTACTGGTTAGATGTGATTGACAGTCAATATTTTTAACTTGTGAATATGAGTTATCAAAGCTCATACAGCCTGGTTTAGTTAGCTATTTCACACATATATGATAAATCTATAGTTTAAGCAAAAGATTATTTTCTAGACAAAAGGTTCTGCGAGTTTACACAGCAAAAATTCCAGTGTCTCATGGCGGAAGCTTTATTTTTTTTTAAGTCAAATGAAAAATAATCAAAACTTAAAATATCACTGTTTGAAACCCTGTTTATCTATCTGGCTTAGAGAGAATCTATTCTATACAGATGAATAAATCCCTAATAACAATGAGGGAAACTAAAGCATCTGCACCACAGCTATAAAGTAAGTGAAGGCAAAAAGTAAAGCAATATTTTGCTTTTGGTTGATACTGTCAATTAAAATGTACATTGAAAATCAGGTAATAGCTTCTTTTTTCCAGTAAATCCTTCTATTTTGCTTCATCTGGGAAAAGTATGTTAATAGTCTGAATGGCTTCTGTACAAACAAAAGAACAGCTAGAGTAAAAATGAAAAGTACAAAATAAATTGCCAAACCATAGTTCAGCCAGCATAGTTCAAGCTCTCAGAAATGCTGTGTCTGTCTGTCCATCCATATACAGGCTTGTTTCTCTTAACAACAGAAGGGGAACCAACAAGATTTTACCTCACGTATCTTGTCCGTACACACACCTGGGAAGTGAATTAAAAGTGCTTAGAGAACATTAATTTTTCCATTTCCTGATTTTTTAAATTAGAATATAAATGCCTGCACAAAGCCCAATGCAACATACAGTTATACATTCACATTTCACTACAATGCCTTTTATATTTTCAATCTCTAAACTGAAAGTAAATTTTCTGAATTTGTTTTTAACAACTCATAATACATACTAGTTCTTATGTAAGTAGTAGGGACACTTCAGTGTCTTGTAATCTGTATTTAGATATGCTGTACTATCTAGGATGCATCTCCTACAAAAATAAAACCTTAAGCTGAATTTCTCAATTATAGTTTCCAAAGTCAAACACTGCATACATCCTTGAACAATTGCTGCCCAGCAAGTTAAATCTTCCATTTAATGAGAAAGAAGTAGGGGAGAAAAAATGCAAATGCAACTGTCTGATTACCAAACAACCAGAGTGCTCCAGGAGCCTATATGCTTTAGTGGTAAACCTGAAGCTCTAACATTTAGCAGCTTAATCGAACAGTCCACTCCCCTTTGAGCACGGCTTCTCATTTCTTAAAAATAGCTGTAAACAGAGAAAGGGAGGAGCCACAGTAGCTTGCCAAGTGAAGCAGAAACTTTGTGAGTAATTTACTAGAGGAAAAACAAGTGCAGCGCACACACGCACAGAAAATACCATGCTGTATGTGTTCTGCTGATAGGAGATCACAATGTTTTCACAGAGAAACAAGACAGCCCTTTTCAGTCTACTTCCTTCCTCTGAAATGTTAGTTACCAACTGTGTTTGGACCTTGAAGTACAAAGGAGTGCGCAACATGAACTGAAGGTAAGAATTTAAAAGGTCTTACAACAAAGCTAATGAAATAAAGTTGGGGCCACGAGAAAGTGAAAGACAAGCAGAAATTTAGGAGTAGTGGGCAAGGAGTTGATTTATAAAACCAGAATTGGGTATTAAATTTAAATATAATACTAGTGTAAAAAAGGGAAGCTGGAGAGGAGGGCATTTGGGGAAAACAGTCAAACTACAACGTATGGGGGAACTACAGGATTTATTTTTGCATGAGACTTGATCTAAAACTGAACAATAACTGCTTCAGATTTATCAAGTGAGACAACTCAATTTCAAGCATCCTAAAGACCCAATCCTACAGTCTTTACTCAGGCAAAACTCCTTTTGAAATGATCAGGAGGTTCGGCTGAATAAGGAATGCAGGATTGGACACTATATAGCTGTATACCCAATAGGTACAGTATCAGGGGGTGGCTGTGTTAGTCTGTATCTACAAAAACAACAAGGAGTCTGGTGGCACCTTAAAGACTAACAGATTTATTTGGGCATAAGCTTTCGTGGGTAAAAACCTCACTTCTTCAAATGCATCATCAGGTACAGTAGTTTCTCATGTGAATAATAAGCATGCTTAAAAACCAGGTGCTTTTGTTTCAAAAAAGTAGTTTGTCTAGTATTTTAGACACCTTTTAACTATATATTTCCCCAGAAAGTATGTTTATTATGGAGTTTAGAATCACTTCATTTATGTTCATTTCTAATGAGAGTTCTGTAATTTTACAAGAAAATTACTGGACAAAAAAAAAATTGCCTACAGTTCCTATGATGTAAGTATGACATTAAATTTAACTTAATTTAAATGATATAAACATAATGGTTTTAATCTTTAAACATTTGCAGAACCAAACATTAAATGCACAGATGAAAATGGCATTCTTTTCAGTATGAGACAATAGAAAGGGAAGTATTTTGTGTCTAACGTAATTTAGTCTGGGGTAATGACTATTAGTCACTTAGGGTTAGATACTACAAAATGGATTTCCCTGGGAAAACCCGTGTCTATACATAGCTCCACTGCAGTCAGAGGGGCTCCACATGGGTGCAGGGGTAGACTTGGGTGGATCCATTTGCAGTGTCTAGCTCTCAGTCTGCAAAATTAGTTGAACCAACTCACTGAAAATGTAATGAGTTGACTTGTGGTTGCTGTCACCAGCAATATTTTCAACATATTTAAAATAGCGTACACTTCCTGTACAAGAAAATAAATAAAATAAATAAATTAATGGAGATATCCTATCTCCTAGAACTGGAAGGTCATTGAGTCCAGCCCCCTGCCTTCACTAGCAGGACCAAGTACTGATTTTGCCCCAGATCCCTTAAGTGGCCCACTCAAGGACTGAACTTACAACCCTGGGTTTAGCAGGCCAATGCTCAAACCACTAGACTGCTTTAGATTTTTCAAGGATAATATCAAGCTTTAAGAGACAACTTAAACAAAACTAAGATACTGTGTACCATTGCAATGCTGTAGCTTATGAACACACTAAAGGAAAAAATACAATCAGCTAGGAAAATAAGGCTACTTTAAAACAATTATTAAACATTTACCTTGTACTTCTGCTGAAAAAAAAAAAAAAGTTTTTCTGAGAAAAGTCCATTCTTAAAAGTGAGTTAAGAGATTCATTTTCCCAATTTTATTTTTGGATTGATTCTTGCTGCAGGAACATGATGGATACAGGTAATTGGAAATACAAACACACCCACTAACCAGCAGCAATAGGTATGGGGATTAAGCCTTACAGACTCAGAGTCAAATTCTGTGCAACTCCTTTGACATTTCAATTGAATTACACCTGTGAAGCTGAGAGTCAAATGTGGCCCTATTGTGTTTACAAAACTCATTTTGTGTAATTCAATCCAAGGCAGTTCATTTAGTTAAACATGCTGTCTAGTGACATTCATTTTAATTGTGAAATCTTTATTACATATTTGATTAATCTTGTCTCCCTTTTATTTCTTTTTATAAAGTGTGCTTATGTGTGCTCACATTCTCTCCCTCATACATTAAAAACAAAGAATTTAAACTAATACTGAGCATCTAACTATCGCTCTGTGTTTGACATATAAGATCACCCCCATACAGATCAACACTGGGGGACAGATGTCAGCAATCTTTAAACAGACCTCCCCATGTACTTCAATGGGGAGTTCTGCTTAAAAACTGATGGTACAATATAGTACTGTGGGAATACCCCAGTGCTGATACCACAGCCATGGATATTTTCATTTTTACAATGTTAGAGGGAGATTTCTTCCATACTTTCGCAAACTCAGAGCTTCTGTTTCGGTTTGTTTTAGATTAAAACTGGTTTTAGTAGAAAAGTTATCCTTATGTTTATTAAGCATGGAGTAGCTGGACAAACTCTAGTGTACAGGGTTTTTAAAGAGTTTAAAGATCAGGGTTCCTTTTAAAGAGTTCAAGCAATTCAGGAAGAGGAAGGGTGAATAATTCTTACCCTTCTGAAATGAAATGAGACTGTCCTGATACCCGGCTCTCATAACATTACAATGTGTATTTAGTGTCAATGTACACATTTCTTGATTTTATTTGAAGTGCTGACTTCAGTATTTTCTTTATGCTGGAAATAATAAGGATCGTCTATGTATATTCTCTATGAGTTAGGAAAAGTAGAGACTTGAAACATGCATCTCAGAGATGTCTTTCAAGTTGCGGGACACCAAACCTTTCTGAACTCCTACACTATCCTCATCTTAGACTTATCATGGTAAGCTAACAATCTTTAATTAATATTATGGAAAAGGCATTACTCCCTCCATAATTTGTAAGAAATAAACTCCTTTTTTGAAATATACATTATAAATGTAACATAGTGCAATATTTGACACACAACGTGGAAAATTAGCCATATCTCTTATTAAACTGCAGATTTCAATGTTAATAATAGGGGCAAAACTCTAACAAAATCATGCTAAATGTGGAAATTGAGAAAGGAATATTTTAAAATGCTATTGCAAAACAAAAAAAAAACAAAAAAAACCCCTTACCGGTACTTATATTTTCTGAAATTATTCTCTAGGTAAGGAAGGTAACAATTAATAAATTGGGCCCCAATCCTCCAAACACTGAACTACATACATAACTTTACTTACATGTGTAGTCCCACTGAAATCAATGGGTAAAGTATCTAAGTGTTCATAGATTTGAAGCCTTCATTTGGAAACACCACTAGAAATACATTTAGTTTTCAAAATTCTTTGTGGCCTTGGTCCACCTTACCACTGGCCTATTAGCCACCTGCTCCCACCTCCCATTCTGATCTATCTTGGCCTCATGGCTGTTCCCTTCTTACATTCTCTGCTGGGGAAATCACTCTCTTATTTATGCTGACTCCACCATATAGAATTCTACAGTCCATTCTCTGTGTCACTTCCACTTTTTAAAATTCATCTTAAAACCTTCCATTTTTCTCCAGCTTACTACTGGCTCCCTCTGTACTGTGTTTGTTTATTAAGGGTGCTGCGTAATAGTAGTCAAATGTGTTGTACTATATATCTGTTGGAGCTTATTTTTGAGAGGTATAGCTTATGTGTTAACTTCTGTTGCATGCCTTATAACAAACTATTCATTATTTCATTATATTATTATTAAGAATTCAGCACATGTACTAAAATTCCTCAAACATAATTTTGGGCCATAAACAATTTTCTTCTAGACTAACAAGAGCCCAGGCATTTTAGCCATTTATAGCACATAAAATGATCATGTATGGTGTCTGAGATGTTTTCTTCATGCTTGGATTCTATTTTATTTAGAATTTAAAACATGAACAATTTATTTACTTTTGCTATTTCTCTCCCTTCAGAAAAGCTGGTAACCAGAAGAAAAGATACAAAAGTTAAGATCACTATGTGGCACTGTGAAGCTTTCAATAGTACCAAGAACAGCGAGAACCAGCATCTCTGCCATGACTTCCATCTGGTTCTTTTCATCTTTTCCCTACTCTACCTCATCATCTGTTTTCCAGTTGGCTTTTGTTACAATGCCCTGCTGGTCCTAGTTAATCTCTGTAACAAAGCAACTATGACAATGCCGGATGTTTACTTTGTCAATATTGCAATTGCTGGCCTCATCATCAGTGCGATGGCACCAATGTACCTTCTAGGACCTGCCAATACAAAATGGGCCATCTGGAATATTAACAATGAAGTTTATATTACATTACTCATTTTATTCAATGTTTCATCTTTAGTTATCATGTACTCTACTACATTGCTCAGCCTGGACTACTACATTGAACGTGCTTTACCAAGAACTTATATGTCAAGCGTGTACAACACAAAACACGTCTGTGGGTTCATCTGGGGAGGAGCTATGCTTACAAGTTTTTCATCTCTCTTATTCTACGTCTGCAATCATGTCTCCACTAAAATAATTGAATGTTCCAAGATGCAAAACAAAGAAGCAGCAGATGCCATTATGGTTTTTATTGGGTATGTCGTACCAGCTCTTGCTGTACTGTACGCATTTGTGTTAATTTTGCGAATACGTCATGAAGCTACACCACTGGACCAAGACACTGGAAGATTAGATCCTTCAATGCACAGGCTTTTGATTGCTACAGTCTGTACACAGTTTACATTATGGACACCCTACTATGTAACTCTTTTGGTAAACACATTTATTAATGTGCAAGGAAAACTTACAGATGAGAATTACATTCGAATATTACGTTTTATGAAGGGTTTATCAAAATTGTTGGCTTTCTCAAGTAGTTTTGTAATGCCTCTACTCTACCGATATATTAACAAAAACTTTCCCCACAAATTACGACGGCTGCTTAAAAGAATACACTGTGGAAATCAAGGATGTTCTCATGAACGCACAGTAGTTCAGCAAGTTATGACGTAGATGTGAAAGAATCTCATGGTCCTCAATTACTGCAGTACTTTGTATACTGTACTCAGTATGTGACAATGTTTTGTTGATTCTTAAAGATCGTTTATTTGGGAGCACCTAGCAAGGAGGCTTGAAAAGAGCTTCCACAGTTTAAACCTACAGATAGTAAAAATGGTTGCAAAAAATCTCTTAAGCGTCTGTCTACATGTTATAATACCTGTGTTTTCCAGTATTTTCAATGCACTGAGTCAGTTAAAAAGCATAAGCTTTGTCTTCACAGTTCTAATAATCCTGTCTGAAGAAATCACTAAGGGGTTAAATGAAGCCTTGATTGAATACACAGCACTTTGTTATCTTATACAGGAAAAAGAAGCATTTTACTCTCCATATAAAGGAACACAATTGTTTTAATTTTAAAAGTAGAGCTATTCTTGGTGGTGGTGAAGACAGCATCTTTTCAATGAAGATGATCTCTGTTAAAGATCAGACTGTTCAACTATGTAAGTTTTAATAGTGAAGTGTTAATTATAATTTACTTTAGTATTTAATTAATTTGCTTCCTCTCCCTTCCCCAAAGAAGGGAAGAGGAACCTAAAATGCAATTCTAAGAAAGGATATGCTCATGCAGACTTAGCTACATTTTAATATCTTTGACAAATCAAATTTTCCTAGATGTAACAATTAACAAACATGCATTTAAGTCTTCATTGCTCTCTGTGTATCATAAAAACATTTCAATGATTCAGAAATATTTATTAACTATTTTAAGGGAATGAAGAGATATTTGCTCTGCATATTAAAACGAAGGATACAATGGTTCATGAAGTTAGAGTGAAAGTAAAATGTACATGGTTGAAGAATGTTTGGCTAAGTGTTATGGTCCACAAAAGTTCATGTAAATAGAGTGAATTATTTTAAACAAATAAATACGTTTCTAATGAACATTTTGCATTTTTAAGGGATATGCTGGTGACAGTAATAAATTGAAGTCTCTTTAATCATGGGACATTGTTAAACTTTGGGGGGAGGGGGAAAGCTTTCGATGTAGGTATTGTTTTAAAATGGGCGAGGACCTGGAGCCCTTTGTAAGTCTCATAAGTTACTAGGAAGAACAATATGTTGCTTCCTTTAAAATGTGTCAGGCTATGAGCAGTCTTTCTTAAGATAGGCTTAGTTATCACTATCTTACTTTTTAAGTACCAAAATTCAAGCACTTGAAGTGACAGGAAATGTAAAATGATGCAGAATGAAAAGAAAAATTCTATAGTTTCTAGTATTATTAAACATACATTTTTAGCTTCTAAATTTAACCAGTTGAAATTGCTTTGTTTACATAAGCAAGAATAATTTGTATTTTATTTAATATAGAATAAGCCAAGTTATACATAAAAGAAATAAGGAAAATAATCCATAATAGGAATAATATTTAAAATAGATATTTATTCATTCAAACCAGCACTAGTTATTTGCTAAATATTTCGTGGAACTCCTTGCAGCCTGACTCCAGAATGCACTGTATCAATTGAATTTTTTAAATTCACAATAGTGATGAAGAAATTCAGTGCAGATTGCCAAATTTTACAGTTGAGAGAGTATTTGAAAAACAGAGATTCTGCAAACACAAACAGTGGAACCTCATTGACCTACACGAACAGGGGAATGCAAATTAGAGAGGTTTTGGGGCTAGGAAACGTTCAGGGAGAGCATCTGATCCAATGGTTAACTGTAAGTGCCCTCCCTTTGGGCAGACAGCAGAGAAGCCAGAAGATGAGCTGGTACTCTTCTATTGGCTTGTGGGGAACATGACATCATCTACACTGGCCCTGTCTCAACACAGTGGCAGAATTCCATTGGTTTAGAAGTTAAATTGCAAAACTAAAATTTCACATTAGTGCGTATTTACAGTTTACCAAAGTGTAAATTAGCAAGATTCTGCTGCAGAAGAAATAAGGAGAAAAAATAACTTTAAAACCCTTTTAGTTATTAATAGTACCATTTCACCATACACTGTCTCAGGTTTTTTGTCTGTTTCTGTATAGATTACAAACTATATGAACCAGGAAGAGTGAGCTCACAATCTATTTACCACTTCTTTTCCCTCCTCCCCTTCAGTACTATTCCATTCAATTCTCCACACACCTGTCTCTGCTTCTCCTCTCTGGATAGTAATTTATTCAGCTCTCCCATGAACATGTTGATTATCCTCTACTGTTCTTTTTGGTATCTTGTTCTATATTTTTAATAATTACTTATTTTAATTAAGACTTTGCTCAAAATAATTTTACTCTTAATTCCCTGTACATTAAACCACTTGAAGGACTATTCAACTCAATCATATTGATCCTTTTCATAGGTTCAGTGTGTTGATTAGTTCACAAATCTCCCTCATACCAGCTGATGGGAATGAACCTGACCTTTCCCTGTTACTGTGTCTGATTTACATTTCACCTAATTTTGAGCCAATACACCCCTTTCAGCCACATGATCATTCATGCTCTTCATATATCATGTGCCTTGAATCTCACTAAATATAATCTACTGTAATAAATAGAATACTGTAACAGTCATCTCTCAAATCTCTTTTCTGACCAGCATATCAGACAGCCGTTAAATTTTGCACACATTCAGTATCTGCCTTTATGTTTTCCAGTACTATGGAGCCTCTCAGTGCCATAGTATCAAAAATCTTGCCTTTATTTTAAATGTAAAAATGAAAAGGTAGAGAGATTTAAAAGTGAGCTCTTCACTACCTCATTAGCAGCTTCTTTATAGGATGGAAAGCGCCAATTAACAAGCATGAATCTCCTCCTCTAAATAATTTTTGCTATGTTGCCAAGTCTCTTCATGCTCTACTATCTCATCTTCTTGAAACTTATTTCTGAAGTGGAACTCGCTCAAATCATTTCTCTGAAAACACAGGCATAGGGACACAAATGCATCTTTCTTTTTGCCATAGCAACTGCATCCTCTCGCAGCTCCAGCTTAATTCAATATGAGATCCTCTTTCCCAAGAGCTTGCTGGCTCTGTTCAGTCAAGTGCTACTTGTCCTAAAGAGCTCAGACTAGTTGCTTGAAAAACTGCTTCTAACTTTCTTTGCAGCATTTCTAAAGTCATTAAACTTTATTCCATTCATTTGCTGTAGAAATCTTTTAAACAACGGCACAATGTTATGGGCACAGAAAAAGATGGAGGCAATGTGGGGAACAAGGTGTGCCAGGACACAAGACTCTTGGTGGCTCTACCCTTGCGGTCCCATCCCTGGTTGGAGTAGTTGTGGCAGGGGAGCCTCCCTTGCTTCCCAGAGACAGGAGAGGCAACAGACATGCACACACCCCCTCTCAAAAGTAGCAAGGCTGGCAGCAGATGTTCCCTCTTTTTTTTTTTTGAACAGTGGGGACTAGTATTTAACCTAGCATCTGAGATGTATCAGCTTGGATGGGTAGGTGGATGTGTACACCAGGTCCACTGCACTTTCTGCTTCTGGTGGTGGGGCTTCCCAGAACAATAGGTTTTGGAGTTAACATCGCATTGAAATGAACAGAGCACCTCGTACCTCTCAGAGCTGTTGTTTCAGGCGGTCTGCAGACTAAGGGATACTTCATGGCACCAGCTGCACTCAGTTTGTGAGGGCCTATTGTGCCTGTGCTTTAACCTGGCTCTGTATGGGCATTTTTAGAAATCATCTGTTTCCTTGTCTACTCTGAGTACTTGTAACAATTGCAGGAGAGCCTTCTTTAATTCCCACCCACAAGTGAACAGATAATAAAACTTCTCTTATACCCATCTAGCAGAATAAACTCTCCTCTTCTTCTTACCAAAAGGAAATCCATTTCCTGAAGGGCAACATTAAACCCAGCATTTCTGTCCTGTAAAAGTTGTTACTGAAGTGCAGTCCAGCATCCAAGGAAACAATTTCTAGAAGGAAGGAAACTGGCTTTACCTGGTGTGACTATAGAGTCACGCCAGACTGATTGCCTCTTTAAAACACACCTCCAGAATGTTAAGCCTGGCTTAGAGATTTAACTGCATTGTCAATTTTAACTCTCACTATTTGCTTTCCTTGCTCACTTCTAATTTTATGTCCCCACATAATTAGGGTGACCTGATGTCCCATTTTTATAGGGACAGTCCCGTTTTTTGGGACTTTTTCTAATATAGGCGCCTATTACCCCGCTACCCCCACCACCTGTCCAGTTTTTTCCACAGTTGCTATCGGGTCACCCTACACATAATCTTATCCCTAATTTTCACAAACATGCAGCCTCTTCATTTGCAAACTATAAAATGCCACATTAATTTCTGTCCTTTTCCACTTACATGAAATTCCCTGCTTCACACTATTGATCTTTTATAACCTCATCAGATTATCATTTCTTGTCACTTTTAATGTACTATAAAATTTGATTTTCATGTTTCATTTTGCTCTTCTACTCTTTCACGTGGGGCCTCACACTTTATCCGTGGTACCATTCACTGTGTTTTAGCTTCACTAGCTTCTGTTCCGTTGTCTTTTTATGACATTTCAGTTTTATTGGAATGATTTGACATTGTAATTCAATGCTGTCCAATACAATGGAAGATGCTGTTTTTATGGGGGGGGAGGGGAGGGGAAGAAAGTTCTAATCAGTTTTCTTCAACATACTCTACAAATGTGAAGACTGTTTTAAAGTCCTAGTTTGTGTATGTGTGTGTGCCTGAAGTTAAATATTTTTGCACAGATCCTCAGAAATATTTTAAATATGAGGATATCATCAATTGATTCCCCTCCCCACCCCCTCATTTTTGTTTCTGGATTAGACTGGGTTGTTATTTTCAATAGTGACCCTAATCTTTTGGCTGCTCCATAGACACTATGACATGCAACTGCCCTACTACTTTTCTCGGGAAATGCTAACAAGGCTTACTGTATTCGCATGCACTCTCTTTGAATATTAGATCAGTAGTGATTTAAAAAAAAATAAACATTGAAGTAAACATCCAAATGGGCAACAACTTTGTAGTGGTTATACAACTATAAAAATATATGAGCACATACATTAGAAACTGTCCTTGGGGGAAAATTAAATATGGGATAGTGAAAATATAAGGAGTTTTATGAACGAATCCTTGATATGACAAGTTCTCAAACATAGCAAACACCAGTAAATCAAAAGTGGGGCCTTTCCATTTCAATGCCTGAAGGTTTCTGATTGCTTTGTAAATATGAGCCAATCTGTTTTGCATTTGAATTAATATTGGTAAAGTACTGTATATATGCAGATAAAAGTAGCCTACTGATGTAAAAAAATTTGCAAAGAATTTATTAAATTATTTCAAAAAAATGATACGTCTATCACCATTTAAATGTAAACCTCTTTCAATGATTAAAGTGTACTGTATAAATTTCTATTTGCATATGCTATACATTAGAAAGTCAGCACAAGAAAAGTGCCATTATTAACAGTATTATTTTCTCACAGAGTTTAGTATTTTTGAGTTGATTTATGGTTTGTAGCCTCTCTGCTTTCAGAAGAGCCAATTATGTCAAATCAATAAACTAACAAAACTGTTCACCTCTGCATCTGCTTATGTTATCGCTACCGCTGGTTTTCAGACTGATTTGTGTTGGCTAATTGATAAAATCACTAGCTTCCATACTTTCCATTTGAAAACCAAACTCATTTTTACCATATAATTATAAAATAAATTGACTGGAATATAAATATTGTACTTACATTTCACTGTATAATATATAGAGAAGTATAAACAAGTAATTGTATGAAATTTTAGTTTGTACTGACTTCGTTAGTGCTTTTTATGTAGCCGGTTGTAAAATTAGGCAAATATGTAGGTGAGTTGGTGTACTCCCTGGAAGACCTCCGCATACTCCCAGGCAGGGCCGGCTCTGGCTTTTTGGCCGCCCCAAGCAAAAAAAAAAACAACAAAAAACAAAAAACAAAAACAAAAAAACGCGGGGCGGCCGGAGCCAGGGTGCAGGGGGAGGGAGAGAGAGAGGAGGGCAGCCAGGGCTTCAGCAGGGCACTGCCCCGTGGCCCCTCCCGCCCCGCCGCCTGCTGGGAGGGCTCTGCGCCGCTTTGGTCGGCTGAGAGGGAAGGACGCGGGCTGCCCTGCCGGGCTTACTGCAGGGCACTCCCGTCCTCCGCGCCACCGCCCCCTACAGGGCGGCCGGAGCGTAACAACACACACACACACACAAAAGCGGCCATGCCGCCCTAGGATTGGGCGGAATGCCGCCTCATTCAATCTGCCGCCCCAAGCACCAGCTTGCTCGGCTGGTGCCTGGAGCTGGCCCTGCCCCCAGGGATACGTGTACCCCTGGTTGAGAACCACTACTCTACTAGTCTAAATAAGAGAGCCAGCACTCAATGAACAAATTAGTTGAGCAATATATTAAAGGCTGTTTCAGATGATCCATCCTGTGTTCATCTGTTGAACTTTCCATTTCCATGGTACACAACAAAAAGACAATCCGTGTTCATCATCTTGCTTTATACACTACAACCCCATTTGTTCAAAAGGTTTCATATTAATGAAGATAAACTAGTTTATAAACAACAGGCTAACTGGCCACGAGTTTTGTAGAGGCTGAACCCTGGACCTGATCTCATTTACATTAGTGTAAATCAGTAGTGAGTCCACTGAAGTCTTCTGAATTACGTTGGTATAAAACTGGTGTACGAGAGTTCCGAATTAGCCCTTTTGGGTGCACAGTTCCAAGATCCTATTGCTTGCTGGATGTTAACTCTCATTCACTTCAGGTGAGAGTTACTAGTATTCTGAGGTGGGAGGACAGAATCATGGGAGTTGTTTGTGTCAGAGTGCAGTGAAAATATGCCAGGTGACTATATATGAAAATCCTGGGGGAAATAACTGAGCTTTTTAAAAAAAACAAGACTCAGTTAAATGGAGTTGTATTATGTATGTTTACTAAGAAAGAGTGACAATAGTACAGTAGTTAGGTTTGGAGCCAAATTCTGCTCTCATACTAGTAGAAATTCTGAGTGATGCCACTGACTTTATTGGAATTAAATAATATTGACAACCGTGAAAGGGAGAGCAGAGTTCTGTAATTAATTCCTGAGAAGCCAAGTAATCATTTTTGCCTCCATATATGCAGCTGAAAAGTGAGTAAAACACTTACATGCCGCAAATATGTGCTGGAAAGTTTAATTTTTGCAAAGCTTTTAATAAGTGCAAGTTATTGCTACTTTTACTAAATAATGCCAGGTTCATCTATGAATAAAAGCAATCAAATTTATGTCAAACAACTGCAACATTAGATTGCCATGTAGCAAATGAATTTAAGTGTAAAGTGTCTCATGTATTATACTTATTACTTTTAATTTTTCCCTTGTCCACCAATCAAAGCATTTCAACATATTCCAAATGTTATTTTTCCATATATAGAAAAATGAGCCAAAAGAGGCATTTTCCCTTTTTTTATTTTTAAACATTTCATTATTTGTAATACCCTCATAAAGTTGGAAATAGAACCACTTTTCTTGTCTATTTTGTTCATTTAAATATTTCGTATATCAGAAGCAATAATATTTCCCGTATACTTTTCTCTGGGTTTGAGTACCAACATCTTTAATTATATCAACAAGAATGCTCAAAATTTTGGAGATAATATTTATTAACAACTTTAACTCTAGCAGGTGCAGCTCCCACATTATTGCATGTCACACCCAGAGACTGATTTTGAATTTACTAGTTTCTCATAAGAAGATTTGTAGTTTTAAAAAACAAAATGGTACAAATGATTTTAAGTATACTTAAGAGTTCTTTGAAACTGCAACCAAACACTGACAAGAGGAAAGTGAATCAGTTCAACCTGGATTTTAAAGCATTTGAGGGCTTATTACACAGGAGATTAAAAAACAGCGGGGGGGGGGGGGAAATCAGTGCCAACCTGGAGTCCTGGTGGGAGAAAAGAGTAGGGAGGTATACAGGGAGCAAAGTACAAAGTTGAAACCTGCAAGGTTCAATACTGGAACAACTTTGTTTAACATATGGCTAAAATGTTCAAATCTGGAGGGCTAAAATCAGGCTTCCAAATACATATTAACCTCCTAAATAGAAGTGGCCTCATTTTCAGAGGTGCCGAATACCCACAAATCCCAATGAAGTCAAGAGGAGGCACTGGGGCTCCTCACCTCGGAAAACCAGGCCCATTTTATTTAGCTATTTAAACACGAATTTAGAAGTCTTATTTTAGGCATCCAGGTTTGACAGTTTTACCCTGATTAAACTGATCTTGAAGCTGGTACAATCTGTTGCATTTTAAAATTAACTGGTGAGAGTTACAGAGAACAAGTCCCTTTTTTTTTTTTAACACAAGTTTTGTTTCAGCATTAATATGAAATGTTTTTTAAACAATATTCAAATTAATTCTAGAATTAGAGCTAAAGAAATATCAAGGCCCTGATTGTAAACTCTTTAGAAACTCCACCTTGTGGTCACCTGCTGAATATTTTTACAGTTCACTATAGCAGTTAGTTTACTTTAATAAAATATAATTTAAAAATAATAGTGTTGAAATAGTCTACACTAAATTCCCACTAAATCTAGATTAGACATATAAATGGTTCTGCACACTAGAATAGGGTTGCCAATTTTGGTTGGACGTATTCCTGGAGGTTTCATCATATGACAATCTTTAATTAAAGATTAATCTTGAATTTCTGGAGACTTCAGGACAATCCTAGAGGGTTGACAACCTACAGTAGAGGCTCATTTGTAACAAGGGAATCAAGGAAATCAGCTATTGGAAACCATGGTTGTCCAAAAACTGCGCTACAGCCTTGGACAAAGCCGGACTGTTGAAATAAAGTTAGGTCTCAACTACAAGATCACATAGCATTTAATTACGTTGGGGAACAACTCTGCTGTAACCACTTCCTTCAACATGATTGTTGTAGCAAATCCAAGCCTTGAAAGACTTCTCCTAAACAGGTCACATGGGCATTTGGAAATAACCAGATACATAACTATAGCAGCATGAATAAAATGTTCTGCAGGTCAAAACAGAAAGAGAGGAATTACTACTACTATGTTTCTAAAGTAAATCCTCCATTTCCCACCCCCTGTGGGAACTTAAGGTCCTATGTGATATATTAAAATAATAAAATGCACTATTAAAGTCTTTAAGCAAAGAAAGGGCATCTGCAACAGAAGATAAATGTGCTAAATGAGGCTGAGAGAGGAAGGTAATAAATATAAGGTCACCAGCAATCATGTTAAAACGCACCATTGGAAAAAAAGATTTAAGGGGTTTTTTTTAAAAGAAGAAGGGGACAGATAGATTGATATTCTATGAGAGTGAATTCCATACATTAAGGCCCATCACAGTCAAAGAATAATTGCTGATTAAAATACTACAGTACTCCTGGATCTCGAAAAGACAGGTGATGTGTGAGCATAGAAACCAGTCAGAAAGAAACATAGGAAGAGGCCTCGCATACAGCCAGGGCCCACATCACTGTGGGCTTTAAAAACCCAGTCAATGTAAAATATACAGAGCAGGCATCATTTGATCATAGTTGCTCAAAACCATGCGAGCCAACATGCTGCTCCTTTCTGCACACAAGAAGGAGCACTGCTATAAGCTCTCGTGGGAGGGAATGAAAATCAAGTATTTTAGGCATGAGAGCACACACATTGCTGTTGCAAGGCTGAGATGAATAAGGGTGAACCCTCCTGTAAAAAAACAAACCTGAAACACAGATAGATTTCATGGAAAGAACTTGAATGTAACAGCAAACTATTTAACCTGACTTACTATTCAGAGGGAGATATAAATTAAAAAAACAGTAAACCAAAAAAAATTCAGGGGTTTCTTGCACCTTCCTCTGAAGCATCTGGTACTGGGCACTGCTGGTGACAGAATGCTTGACTAGATCAACCCTGAGGTTTCTGATCCAGAATAACAATTCCTATGTGTGCACCAATATAGTTAAATCAGTGAAACCTCCCTTGCATAGAAACTCTTAAATCTGTTTAAGATCGTCAAAAATCAATTTAGCTTAAATAATATTTTTACAGATTTACCTTAAATCTATTAGGGCACTCAATCCAAAATAATATCCGCACATGGGGTCTGCATGGATTTAAGTAGACCAATTTATAAAACAATGTAGTTAAATCAGTGCACAAACGGTGCGTACCGCAGCCCTAGTTGTAGTAATATGTTCTTTAATACCTGAAGGTGTTGGATAGCAAACACTTTGCTGAGACAGGATTGCCTAAACATGGTCAGTGAATGATTCCTCTGAACAACACTAGTCAATCAGATAAAGCAGTCAATAGAAAGCACAAGCATGGCAATCTCTTGGCACATAGTCAACGTATACATATTAACCCCCTCTTAACCTACTACTGTAGTAGTTTTATCTTTCTTCCTCTCTCTGATTAAATAGCAGCCTGAGAAGCAATAAATAAATAAATAATTGAAAAGCAAAACACATCCTCAATCACCTATTAAAAACAAGTTCGTCAAATATCTCCAGTCTTCTCTTCAGCCAAGAACAGAGCACTTGTTCCTGTCCCGACCACAGGATATTATTAAATGTATAGCAGCTGTAGGGTGACCACCTATCCTGAACTGGAGAGGACAGTCCCAAAATACAGAGTTTAAGTCCTGGTCCTGACCGGAATGACTCTGGGATAGCGTTTGTCACGGATTCTCTGACGCACCGCTCTGTGTATGCCCGAGGCTCACTGGTAGCATCAGTCTCTTCCTGGAGGGGGGCTGGGATGGGGAGGTGGGCCTTAGCCCCCTCCTCGCCACAAGGCCCCACCCCTGCTCTTCCTCTTCCCTCCAAGGCCCCACCCCCTGCCAACGCCGGAAGTCAGAGCTGGGCCATGGTAAGAGCCACCCAGGGAGCCTGAGCTGCTGTGGGGAGCCCCAGCCCTACACTTGCCCTGGGCAGCGCGCCCCAGGGGGTGGAGACATGGGCCAGAGGCTGCTCTCAGGCATCCCAGCCCAAGGGAGGTGGAGGGTGCGGGACTCCCCACAGTGGCCCAGGTTCCCTAGGCAGCTCTCACCAGAGCCTGGCTCCAGCTTCTGACCTGGCCAGGGCCTCAAGTGGAAGAGAAGCAGCAGAGGCAGGGCCTTGGAGGAAGAGGAGGGGCAGGGATGGGGCTCCTGCACATGTCCCACTTTTGCCATTTGAAAAGGTGGTCACCCTAGGCAGCTGTCATGGGAAATTCTAAGACTATTGTGGTACACAGGCACAGTGATTCTTAATTACACTGATGCCTCAAAAGAGCAGGAATATATGGTATGGTTAAATCAACAGCAGTAACAGACAAAGCAGCCTAAGGGAAAGGGACAAGGAGCTCATATTTCTCATTTATTCTGGACCAGAGTTAGCCACTTAATAATAACAACCACCAACTTAGAGCTAGCCAATCCAACTCTAACCATATCTGCCTGCCTGCCTTGGGCATCTCTCCACTTGATGATACCTGCTTGGTGTAGGCAGGAAGATAAACAAAGACATCCCATCAAGCTGAGTGTTAGGCCTCACTTTGCTCAGCAAATTAACAGTGACAGCTATAGACCACAAAAGATTAGAGGACAGGTGAACAAGCCAGAACTTTCCATCTCTCTGCTAGCTTTTACTGAATATGCCCCATTGCATCCGCTCTTAAGTGGATGAGAATAAATAGATAGCAGGCTTTATTATTTTAGTGTCACACTCTTATTAGCAGTACTGAGCTGTATTTGATATAGGGAGGTAAGGATAAGGGACGTGATCAGTTTCTCTCAGATCCGATGGTATCAGTGCGCACTGTCAAAAAGGAGAGCGCCGTTGACAGATTCTGATCTGCCTCTCAGACAACATCAGTAATACCAAACAATTAAAGAAATGATTGGCTGAAATTAAAATAAACAAAGAACAAATGTAGCCAGTCTGTTTTAATTAGAATAATATCAACTATAATTTATCTGCTCCATTTATTTTGCCATATGAACAATGTGGTTTTTTTTAAATTGTCAGATTTCATCTGCAACTATCTGTTTGCCTTCTACACTACTTAGAATTCTAAATCACCTGCAATCCACAGAGCTTTAATAATTACCACTGAACCTGACAACTGCTAACTACTGCACCTTCTACCTCACCTGCCTCCACTCTACCAAAAATACCATTGCTGACAATTAGTCCTACATGTATCAAGAGAATTATTCACTTAATCAACATAATACTAAAGTTATGCGTCATCCTACACATACAGCTTCTTAGCCAACATCTTTTGCAAGTTAAAAGTAATCAGGGCTCATATATATATAACTAAACAATAAAGTCTGTTCTCTTATTACAGTCAGATGACTGCATCCTGTGATCATTAAAGTGAATCATAGTGAGCTGATTTACTGTTTGAGGGAAGACACAGCTGAGAAGAATGACATTTTCTATCTCCTCCTCTTTCAGTTTCCAATGTCAATGTGATACAACAGTTATGATGACTAATTGTTCATGAAATGTAAGGCATCATGCAAATTTATACTGATTATGGTATCTCTGTTCAAAGGTCTTTACCATTATCACGGATGGGCAAGTCAGATTTGTTTGAAATGCAGCATAATCAGTATACATTCAGCACCCAAGAATTGCAGCTATTTATATGGGAAGCAGTGGCAGTATGGTATAGGGAAATGAACATGGAGTTGGGATTCAAGATCTTCTGATATCTAATTGCACTAATTGTACCACTATCACTGACGGATTCTGTGATCTGGGGGAAGTCGCTAACATCTCCATTACTGAGTTTCTTCTTCCCTCAGGAATGTTATCAGAATTAGTTAACATTTGTATAGCACCTGAAAATATAAAGTACTATTTAAGTGCTTGCTATCATTTATCTGAAATCAATTGCACAGTATTAGAAGCATTATTGCGCTTATAAGACCATTTAATAATAAAATCTACTATATTCAGTAATTGAAAATACAGGGTATATTTTTGTAATGATTATAAGTTTTAAGAGGGAGTTTTTTAAAACTACCTTCTTCTCATCCCAAAGCATCTTTAAGACATGAGGAACAGTACAGCATTGCCATTCGTTCTTGTCCATATCTATTTCTCCATTAATATTAGCCTGGTCACATCCACGCATTCAATGTCATGCCATCTAGTGGGTGATTGGCCTCTAGCTCTGCGACAGTGCTTACATTTGCATTATTTTCTTTGGCATCCTATCATCTGTTTGTCTGCTACAGCGTCTCCAACATCGTAATCCTTTCAAGTGCGGTCAGTCCCATACCCTGATTTCACATGCTACTCTCCTAACTTATTCATTTATCTTAAAATCATTCCACTTTGTATCTGCCATCTTCCAATGAACTCTCATCTCTACTGCCTCCAGCTTTCTGATGTCTGTTTCCTTCAATGTAACTGCCTCTAGGCAATTGAGTAATACTGTTAGTATGCTGATAAATGTTCACTTTGGTACCAAATATAATGTTATCATCAGTCCACAATCTCATCAACTTCTATGCATCCCTTGCAACTAAAGCACATCTCCTTTTAACTTCATTCTTGATGGAACCATTGGCACAGATCAAGCTTCCTAGGTACACATACACATGCAGGCAAGATAATGGTGCAGCTGATAGGGGACTCGATTAATAAAGAATTAAAGGAGGGTAATGTAATTAATACAAATCAACATGGGTTGGTTGATAAAGGTAATAGTGTTGACATGATATACTTAGACTTCTGTAAGGCATTTGACTTGGTACAACACATTTTGATTAAAAAACTAGAATATAAAATTAACATGGCGCACATTAAATGGATTAAAAACTGGCTAACTGGTAGATCTTAAAATGTAATTGTAAATGGAGAATCGTCATTGAGCAGGTGTGTTTCCAGCAGGATTCTGCAGGGATCGGCTTTTGGCCTTATGCTATTTAACATTCTTAACAAGGGCTGGGAAGAAAACTAAATTATTGCTGATAAAATTTAGGTGAGTGGTAAACAATGAAGAGGAGAGGTCGATGATTCAAGTGTGATCTGGATTGCTTGGTAAACTGGGCACAAGCAGACGATATGCATTTTAATTCAGCTAAATGTAAATGTATATAAGTAGGAACAAAATGTAAGCCATACTTACAGGATGGGGGACTCTAACCTGGGAAGCAGTGACTGAAAAAGATCTGGAGCTCATGGTGGCTAATCAGCTGAACATGAGATCCCAGTGTGAAGCTGTGGCTAAAAGAGTTAATGCATTCCTGAGATGCATAAACAGGGGTAACTCTAGTACAGTGGTTCTCAATCTGCGGCCCGCAGGCTACACGTGGCCCAATTAGCAATTAAAAATTTTCCGCTCCAGTCTAGCAGGGGGCGGGGCTGGCTGAGGGGGAGACAGCATCAGGCAGCCCTGCTGCAGCGCTCCTGCCAGCAGCGGGGTCAGTGGGTACAGCAGGGGGGCAGGAGAGTGGGTCTCTGGGAGGGTTTGGGGTAGGGCCTCTGGGCAGTGAAAGGCTCAGGGGTGCTGAGCAGTGGGGGCCTTGTGCGGGGCACTGGGCAGCATAGGCCTGGGAACTACGGGTGTGTGTGTGAGGGGTGCTGTAGCACCCCCAGGTTTTACTTGGGGCTCCACTCCTGGCCCTGTGCTTGGGGTCTCAGCTCCTGGCCCTGTGGGAAGCCCCCCCCCACCCAGTCCCACGCCGCAGGGCTCCACTCCTGGTCCTGCTCTGGGCATATGGATCTGTGGGAGGATTGTGCGAGGGAGGGGCGCTGGGCAAGAGGTATGTGTGTGTGTCTCTGGGCAGAGGAGTGCTGGGTACAGGGAGTCGGTGGGGCACTGGGCGAGGGGTTGGTGTGGTACGTGATCCGGGTCAGCCCTCGAGGGGAAGGGGCACGCTGGCAGTGCAGGGCTTGGCGGGCCAGTGTGCTTCTGGCAGAATGGTTCTCAACCTGCGGCCCAGAATGATAGATAGGTTGAGAACCACTGCTCTAGTAGGAGCAGAGAGGTTATCTTACCTCTATATTTGGCTCTGATATGACAACTGGTGGAATAGTGTGTCCAGTTCCGATGCTCACAATTCAAGAAGGATGTTGATATATTGGAGAGGGTTCAGAGAAGAGCCACGAGAATGATTAAAGTATTAGAAACCATGTCTTATAGTGATAAGCTAAATAGATTGAGCTCACTGGGTATGTCTAAACAGCAACTATACACCCATGGCTGTCCCATGCTAACCGACTTGAGCTCCAGGGTTCGGCCCATGCAACCATTTCACTGCTGTGTAGACTTCAGGGCTCGGGCTACAGCCTGGGCTCTAGGACCCTGTGATGTGGGAGGGTCCCAGAGCTTGGGTGCCAGTCCAAGCCTGGAAGTCTACACAGCAATGAAACAGCCTCCCAACCCAAGCCCTATGAGCCGGAGTCTGCCGTGGATATATCTTCGCTGTTTAGACACATCCTTTGAGTCTAACAAACAGACGGTTAAGGGGTGACTTGTTTACAGTCTTTCAGTATCAAAATATTTAATAATATTCAGTCTAACAGAGAAAGGTCTATCACAATTCAATGGCTGGGAAAAAAATTCAGACTGGAAATTTTTAACAGTAATTAACCAATGGAACAATTTACCAAGGGTTGTGGTGGATTATTCATTACTGACCATTTTTAAATCAAGTTTAGATGTTTTTCTAAAAGATACGCTCTAGGAATTATTTTGGGGAAGTTCTATTGCCTGTTATTACACAGGAGGTCAGACTAGATGATCACAATGGTCCTTTCTGGCCTTCGAATCCATAAGTTTTTAACTTGTTCTATGACTTCACTGCTAGAACAAGTAAAAACGTATTGATTCCAAGCCACTTTGTCTTCTTGGCGTTTATTGTAAGTCAAGTCGGCTACATAAATTTTCCAAGATAGTGAAGAGTATCATAATTAATTCAAATGTGTCTGCCAGTTGTATGTCATCCACATAAGCTAAAGAGCTTAATGCTACATTCACCCCGCGTCATGCCCTTCAATTTACTTATTTTTTAAACCAATTTTTTGGTTGAGGAAGCGCTCCCCTTAGATCTCTGCTCCACTTTTCCTTAATTAGCCATGGGGGTTTTGCAGAGCAACATGAGGCCTATTCCTGCCATCAAACTATAAGAGCTTGTCTTCACTAGAGTTTTATCTTAAGTTGATCACCAATTAACTCAAGATATATAAAGGGTCTGGACACTCCCTAGGCTTTGCTTTACTCGTTTACTGTTCCGGGGTACACTTTACCAGTAAAGCACAAGCATTTTTAGATGCCTTCTCTACAGAGCTCCAAGTTCTTAAAAGCATCTGAGGATGAACCTAGGAATCAAACCCTTTTGTGGAGTGCCAACTCCAAGACCACTGGGCCAAATTCTATGCTATAAAAATGTATATACATTTCTGATTTAGGTTAAGTATGTAGGTGAAATAAGTGCTAGTGAAAGACACCAAGATTGAGTTCTCTGAAGAATAAACTCCAGTGTTTATCCCCGGAACAGATACACAGCTAGGGTGACCAGATGTCCCAATTTTATAGGGACAGTACCAATATTTGGGGCTTTTTCTTATATAGGCTCCTATTACCCCCACCCTCTGTCCCGATTTTTCACACTTGCTATCTGGTTACCCTATACACAGCAAAGGCAGCAGACTTCTATTTTCTTCTCATGGCTCCCACCCATGTTCTTCAGTAATAACCAGGAAGAATAATTTTAATGGGTGAAATGGTAACTCAGGCTTCCTGGCCCAATAATCATCTCTGCTAAGACTATCAAAAACCCAATTAGTAGAGTTTTTTAAAAATGCAGAAACATGCCCACTGCACACCACCAATGTATTTGACATAGCTACTGACCAACCACTGGATGGTAACTTTCAGTCACTACCACCCTGGGTTGGATTTGAAAGACTGAAAAATTCTTCAGCCCATTATCAAAACGTTGACCCATCTACTCTCAGTTGTGTATTTTCAGAAATCTGTTTAAAAGTTAGATGCCAAAAGATCCTGAGCAGAGCCTTCAGGTACAGTGCAAATTGGTGCTGAAACACTTTCTCTAGGCAATTTGTGATTCCAACTTACTTTAGTTTTTGAAATCCAGAAAAATTGTTCTATGCAGCTTTCCTATATAAAATGTCCAGGCTCTGATTTTCAGATGGTTTTCTTTAAACCATGATGAAATGCATCAGATGAGGGGCGCTGTAGAAAGAACGGTTACTTACCTGCTGTAACTGTTGTTCTTCAAGATGTGTTGTTCACGTCCATTACACATTAGGTGTACGCGCGCCGCGTGCACGGACGTCGGAAACTTTTTCCCTTAGCGGCTCCCATCGGGCCGGCAGGGCCCCCTCCCTCCCGCCAGAGCGGCACCCCGCTCTAGGGTATATATATCCCTGCCGACCCGACCCCTCCGGTTCCTTCTTGCCGGAGACTCCGACAGAGGGGAAGGAGGGTGGGAAGTGTAATGGACGTGAACAATACATCTCGAAGAACAACAGTTACAGAAGGTAAGTAACCGTTCTTTCTTCTTCGAGTGATTGTTCACGTCCATTACACATTAGGTGATTCCCAAGCTTACCATTGGAGGTGGGTAGGAGTCAAGGTACAACTGACTGTAGCACAGCCCGTCCGACCATCGCGTCCTCTCTGGTCTGATGGTGGATCGCGTAGTGGGCTGTGAACGTATGCACGGACGACCAGGTGGCCGCTTTACAGATCTCCTGGACAGGGACCTGCGCCAAGAAGGCCGTTGAGGACGCTTGGGCCCTAGTCGAGTGGGCCCGGATCTCTGGGGCCGGAACATTGGCAAGCTCATAACATGTGCATATACAATGCACAATCCACGCCGATAAGCGCTGTGTCGAGATAGGCAAGCCTTTCATACGTTCCGCAATGGCAATAAACAGCTGAGGTGTTCTGCGGAACGACCTGGTCCGTTCCAGGTAAAACGCCAATGCCCTTCGAACATCGACGGTATGTAGGCTGCGGTGATGAGGGTCCGTATGGGGTTTAGGGAAGAACACCGGTAGACAAATGTCCTGTCCCATGTGAAACTGCGATACCACTTTAGGGAGGAATTTGGGGTGCGGCCTCAGCTGCACCTTATCCTTATGAAAAACTGTATAAGGGGGTTCTGAAGTGAGTCCGCAGTTCCCCCAGATGCGCCCCCCAACCCAGGTCCGATGCATCTGTTACTAACGTCAGAGTGGGCTGTGGGGCAGCGAAGGGGATCCCGCCACCAGCGGAGCGAGCCCAACACCCGATCCGGGATCGTCACCACTAGATCCAAGGGGTCTCTGTTGGGGCGGTACATTTGGGTAAACCACAACTGCAAAGGCCGGAGCCTTAGGCGGGCATGTCTGACTACATGTGTGCAGGCTGCCATGTGTCCCAGGAGCTGCATGCAACACCTTGCCGTTGTCGTGGGGAATTTTTGGACTGAGCTTACGGCCCTCTGAATTGTCAGGAACCGTGACTCTGGGAGGCTTGCCCGCGCGGTCACCGAGTCCAGGACTGCACCTATGAAGTCCAGTCTCTGTGTGGGAGCTAACGTGGACTTGGGCACGTTGACCAGGAGGCCGAGCCTGCCGAACATCTGTAAGGCCAGCGTCACGTGAGATCGGATCTCGGCCTCTGACCTGCCCGCGAGGAGCCAGTCGTCCAAGTACGGGAACACGCGCATCCTTCTCTTCCGAAGGAAGGCTGCTACCACGGACATGCATTTCGTGAATACTCGTGGTGCTGATGCCAGGCCAAAAGGCAGGACCGTAAATTGGAAATGGCGCTGGTTGACAGTGAAGTGCAGGAACCGCCTGTGGGCCGGATTGATGGCGATGTGAAAATAGGCATCTTTCATATCGAGGGCAGCGTACCAATCCCCCGGATCCAGGGATGGGATAATAGTTCCAAGGGAGACCATACGGAAGCGCGTTCTGACCAGAAACTCGTTTAGGTCGCGCAGGTCCAAGATAGGACAGAGGCCCCCTTTTGCCTTGGGAATCAGGAAGTACCTGGAGTAGAATCCTTTTCCCCTTAGGTCCGGTGGGACCTCTTCCACTGCTCCTACTGCGAGAAGGGTCTGTACCTCCTGCATGAAAAGTTGCTCGTGAGAGGGGTCCCTGAAGAGGGACGGGGAAGGGGGATGGCAGGGAGGGGGCGAGGAAAACTGGAGGGAATAGCCCGCCTTCACTGTGCGCAGGACCCAGCGGTCCGATGTTATGCGCAACCATGCCCGGTAGAAATGGGACAGGCGGTCCTTGAAACTTGGAGGAGGATCCGGTATGGAATGTGGTACGCTGTCCTCGAGCGTAACTTCAAAAGCCTGGTTTGTTCCCTGGCTGCAGCTTGCCCTGGCCGTGACCTTGACCCTGGTTAGGCGTATTGTTACGTCTCCGCCTGTTATCCCTGCCACGACGGCGGTACGGTTCGTGCCGAGGGCGAGGGTGGTACTGCCTCTGTGGTGGCTGAGGTTTAAAGGGCTTGCGCTGTGTCACCGGGGTATGCATTCCTAATGACTTTAGGGTTGCTCACGAGTCCTTAAGGCTATGTAGCCTGGCGTCCGTTTGGTCGGAGAACAAGCCCGAACCTTCAAACGGGAGGTCCTGCAGCGTGGTCTGCACCTCTGGCGGAAGGTCTGAAGCCTGTAACCATGCCGAACGCCTCATCACTACCCCTGATGCCGGGGCGCTCCGCACTGAGGCAGACGGTGCCGCCGAAGTGGAGGGCTGCAACGCCGTCTCCATGAGCAGCTGCTTGAGGCGAAAGTCTCTTTCTTTCTTAGTTCTGGGCTTAAAGGCCTTGTAGATCTTGCAGCGCTCTTTCTGGTGAGCTTCCCCCAGGCAGCGGAGACATGAGTCGTGGGGGTCGCTCAATGGCATAGGCTTGCGGCACGTGGCACAAGACTTGAAGCCTTGGGCGTGCAGCATGCCCCGCCGCCCAGGGCCAGTGCCGGGGTTGACCAAGCAACCACAGCAGGAACTTTAAGTACCTAATGAGCTGTTAACTACTAAGCTCAACACTACTACTAAATAACTGATAACTGTTTGCTAAATAACACTAATGACTATGCTAAGGGACACACTCTCAGACGAGAGACAGAGTTGTTCCAATGCCGCCACGGACGGTAAGAAGGAACTGGAGGGGTCGGGTCAGCAGGGATATATATACCCTAGAGCGGGGCGCCACTCTGGCGGGAGGGAGGGGGCCCTGCCGGTCCGACGGGAGCCACTAAGGGAAAAAGTTTCCGACGTCCGTGCACGCGGCGCGCGTACACCTAATGTGTAATGGACGTGAACAATCACTCGAAGAAGCAGCATAGTACTGACCAAACGCAGGCCAGTGAAAGCTTTAGGTCCTGCACAATCCCTATGCCTCTAGTTACTGCAGATTTTCAAAAGACAACCACAATAATTTTTCTTCCCTTGGGTGTACTGATTTGAGGGAAGATACTGTGACTAACAAATTCTAAGCAGTGAGCTTGTATATGCTGGAATGAACCAATCCTATTTTTTCCCATTTATAATTGAGGTTTTTAACACACTATGAAATGCTGTCACTAAGAACACTGATGCTGAGTCAGACACAAAACACATTAAGGACTCAAAATCCTGCCCTCCCAACACATGGTGGGCATTACACTGGATCTTGGCGAATAAGTTACTGCATGTGCACACTACCTGGCCTTCCAAAAAAACAGCATGCTATGAATCAGGAAGCAGCAATGCACCCTACATGTTAATTTTAAGCAAGGTAATTTTTGTTTGTTGAATTTTTTTTTTTGCATTTTTTTCCTTTGACTTTTTTCATTGTGTTTTATTATGTAAACCACTACACTTCTACACATTTAATTGCAAAGGTCAACTAATACAAGTAGGATCATTTCATGAACAGAAAAACATCCAAAAACTGAATTAGAAGCCACTGGATGGCCTCACATACTCAGAAATGTTTGGGGCAAACATTACTGGAATATCTCACTGCGTAGGACAATTTGAACTTTAAAGTCACATGATGAAACCACTGGTTTTCTAAACATGCAACGTATACAGTTTGAATAACTTAAAACTGAGTTCCTGTTTCCCCTGCAGAACTGTAGGTTTTTGTAGTCTGTGACTGTGAGATTTTTTTAGCTTGTTACACAGGAAAGAAGTGACTTTGTTTACGCAGGAAGCAGAGTATGTATTTAAAAAGAGTTATTTCCTCCTAACAGTAATTATATTTCATCTCACTATTCACTGTGAAAGCCTCAGCCAGTTGCATCTGTGGAACACTTCTTTGCAGAGGTAAGTGTTTTACCTTGCTTTAAATATGTAATGTTTTAAATACCACTAAAGGATCAAACTATAAAGTTTTAATTTAAACATTTTATTTTTCCTTCCATCTCCATCATTTGGACCATACAAAGTACAATAAAATAGCACTCATTTGGGAAATATTTTCATAAAATTAATGTTTAATTATAAAATTGCATTTTAGACATAAACAGATTTAGAGACTAAGAGAGCATCCAGACCACTTTCTTAATGGTTGGGAATTATGTATCTAAAATTGCGTGATAACAGGAAACGTTTTATATAGCGTATTTATATGACAGGAAACATGTCAACAGTACTGATTAAAGTCTATGCAGAGAGTTAGTGCTGCTTCATTTACATTCCAGAGAAGTAAAAGTGTAAAGTTTCAATTAGACAGAAACTGATGAACTTTTTAAAACTGAAGCATCTGGCTTCTTGAACATTCAAAATTCCACATAAATTTCAAACCTGAAAGATTTGTGTGAAAGTTTCAATTATTCCTACTACTCAGAAAATTGTCAGGTGAGAGAAAAATTTCAGTAGGGTATTTTAGTGTTTCACCATCTTACTGTACAGCAGCAGCAGCCTCTTATATAAATTCTGTCCCAACTTTTAACATGGCAGAACCTAGAAGTAGTAGGAAGGCTGATCAGGGTATACTTTATTTAGAAAACCTAATCTGCATTTCTCTCAAGAGTTAAAACTGCACATGCCCATCATGGGCTGAGAGCTGGTAGCCACAGAAATCTTATGCACAAAGATTTCTGGTTGGATGAAAGGAAATTTTTCTGGTGGTTGGAAAAAGGCAGGACAGACTCTCCTCCTAAATTTTTTTATACAAAAATAGACTGGTTGCTAAGGAAATCATCCCCAAATTTAGAGATGCCCCTTTGGAGGTTTTAAATAAGTGCCAGTTTCCATTAAACCAAGGTTCCAAGTCTTGGGTGCTTAAGCAACCAAACACAAGAAAAAATTGGTTTTAGAGTCCAGGCTCTCTCTCAATGTTTTCTTTTCACTTCTTGCAGTCCTGCATTGCCTCCTGTGTATCACTGTACATTGAATTGCTCAGCTCCAGCTGTTGGCAGTGAAGGATAATTTATTAGCTGTCTGCCTGTGCTTCAGAGAACAGGAGTCTGACACGTACACCTTCACTGCCAGCACACAAAGCATAACAGATCAGACTAGAGCAATGTAGTGCCAAGAAAAAAAACCAAACAGAATGGGAAGGGAGAGACAACATGAATCAGAGGAACAGTGAATAGAAGAGCAACAGGAGAATGGCAACTATAATGAAATGGAGAAGAACAAAGGCAAGGAAGTAGATAATCTAAAGAGATGTAGAAAAGAAATAAGCACGACAATATCAAAAAGTTAATACAAACAGAACATATTGAGGATGTTTTTGTGGTTGAGGCACAGGACTTAAATTACATGAGATATGGAATTAATTCCAGGCTCTGCCACAGCCTCCATGTCATGTTTGGTGTCTCACTTCAGTAGATGCAAAATGGGGATAATGTTACCTACGTAACTTACAGGAGAATTGCGATGAAAAATTAAATACTGTTTGTCAGGCGCTTAGAGTCTAGATTGATAAGTTTTGCAGTAAACCAATAAAGAAAGGACATACAACATAATCAGGCAGAGTATAAACTATGCAACTGTATGACAGTACACCGCGTGCCACTGCAGTAACGTAAGGATTAGCAGCAAATTTATGGAACACCAGAATTTATCAGACAGTGGTTGAAAGGGAATGTTAAGTCCTTCATTTTTTCCATAGTGGAAGCTCTAAGGCTTCCAACACAGCAGTTGGGAGGTTGCTTCCCAGCATAGGTAGAAAGCTAGCATGCTAAAAAACATGGCTACGGTGGCACAGGTGACGGCTCAAGCTAGCCAGCCAAGTACATACCTACGGGGTCAGGTGGGTTTGTACTTGGTGGCTAACCCAAGCTGCTGCTGATTCTCCTGAAGCCACACTGCTATTTTCAGCATGCTAACTCAAGCAGAGCTAGCATGCAACTGTCTTCCCACATTGAGAAGCACCCGAACAGTGGTTGGATAGACATACTAGTGTTTTGAGTAAATTTACAGCCTGCTTGACTGCCTGGATTTTTTTTGAGCGGAAGGGGTGTGAAATAATTGCCTTCAAGCATTCTGCTGCCTCCCACACAGCCACACATCTATTTACTGTAAACGCAATAACCACCACATCAGAAGCAAACAAAAATTTATAAAAATCTGCAAGGATTTTCATCTTATTTTAGCAGAGCTTGTGTGGAACTCCTTAAACCCAGCTGATAATATTATTAGGGCATACAATCTATCAACATGGATTCATAAGAACATAAGAATGTTCATACTGGGAACACAACAATTCACTCAAGGAATTTAATAGGCAGCAGGTTTAAAACAAACCTAAAGAATTACTTCACACAATGCACATTCAACCTGTGTAACTCATTGCCAGGGGATGCTGTGAAGGCCAAGAGTAAAACTGGTTTAAAAAAAAAAAAATTAGATAAGTTCCTGGAGGATAGATCCATCGATAGCTATTAACCAAGATGGTCAGGAATGAAACCCCATGCTCTGGATATCCCTAAGCCTTTGATTGCCAGAAGCTGGGACTGGATGACAGGGGATGGATCACTCAATAATTGCCCTGCTCTGTTCATTCCTTCTGAATCACCTGGCACTGGCCACTGTTGGCAGACAGGATTCTGGACTAGATGGACACTTGCTTCTTTTGTTATAAGAAGGGGTAAATTACATTTCCTTATTCACTTTCTCCACACCATTAATGATTTTGTAGACCTCTATAATATCCCCCCTTAGCCATCACTTTTCCAAGATGAACAGTCCCACTCTTTTTAATCTCTCTTCACATGCAAACTGTTCCATAATCACTTTTGTTGCCCAATTCTAATTTTTTTTTTACATAGAGGAATCAGAACAGCACGCAATATTCAAATGTGGCCTCTCTATGAATTTATATAGTGGAATTATGATATTTTCTGTCTTATCTATCCCTTTCCTAATGGTTCTTAACATTCTGTTAAGCTTTTTTGACTGCCACTGCACATCAAGCAAATGTTTTTAGAGAACTGTCCACCATGACTCCAAGATCTCTTTGTTGAGTGGTAACAGCTAATTTAGACACCATCATTTTGTGTCTATAACTGTGATTATGTTGTCCTATGTGCACAACTTTGCATTTATCAACATTGAATTTCATCTGCCATTTTGTTGCCCAAGTTTTGTGAGATCTCTTCGTAACTCTTTGCAATCAGCTTTGGACTTAACTATCCTGACTAATTTTGTATCATATGCAAAACTTTGCCACCTCAATATTTACCCCCTTCTCCAGATCATTTATGAATATGTTGGACAGTACTGGTCCCATACAGACCCCTGGGGGACACGACTCTCTCTACTGTGAAAAATCATCATTTATTACTACCCTTTGTTTCCTATCTTTTAACCATTTGCTGATCCATGAGAGAACCTTCCCTCTTATCTGATGACTGCTTACTTTGCTTAACAGCCTTTGGTGAGGGACCTTGACAAAGGCTTTCTGAAAGTCCAAGTACACTATATCCACTGGATCACCCTTGTCCACAAGTTTGTTGACACACTCAAAGAATTCTAGTAGATTGATGAGGTATGATTTCCCTTTACAAAAGCCATGTTGACTCTTCTCCAACATATCATGCTCATCTATGTGTCTGGTAACCTTGTTCTTTTCTATAATTTCAATCAATTTGCCTGGTACCGAAGTTAGACTTACCAGCCAGGATTGCCTCTAGGGCCATTATTAAAAAGCCACGTTACATTAGCTATCCTCCAGTCATTCGATACAGAGGCTGATTTAAGCGATAGGTTACTTACCACAGTCAGTAGTTCTGCAGTTTCATATTTTTAAATGCTACTGTGGGCAGGTTTCTTTGTTATCCCCCCGCCCCCAAGGATATTAAATTTAATTACATTCTGGTTGCTATTATCAAGACGTTCAGCTATATTTACCTCTTGGACCAGATTCTGTGTGCCACTTAGGACTAAATCAAGCATTGCCTCTTCCCTTGAGGATTCCAGGACTAGTTGCTCTAAGTAGCAGTCACTGATGGTGACTAGAAATTTTCTCTGAACATGCCATCCTGAGGTGACATGAACCAATCAATACAGGGATAATTATCTAGTTTTCTGTTTTTGTAGCCTCTCTAATCTCCCTTAGCATTTCACCATCACTGTCACTCTCCTGATCAGGTGGTCGGTTGTACATTCCTACTGCTATTATTCAAGCATAGAATTTCTATCCATTGAGATTCTATCCTACAGTTTGATTCATTTAAGATTTTTACTATATTTGATTTCCTGCAGTAAAAAAATTTCTGACCAAATGGCCTGAAAACTTTGCATAACAGACTACCATAAAAAGAGATGTGGGCGCCAGGATTATCTCACTGCAGGTTAAAGGATCACATACATCCAACAAAGAAGCCGTATTTGAACCTCAGGATCACAGTTTACTAGTAAACTAGCTCACTCTGACAGTGAATTCACAAAGCAGCATTGGTTTCAGTCTTTAAAAATTCTGCTCATCCTAGAAGTAATAACTATTAGCAAATAATATATAGAGGCTAAGCCAATTGTCCAACATCACACAGTGAATCAAGCTGCAGAGATGGCAATAGACACCAATAGTCTGGCCTTGTTCTATAACCACTAGAGACCATTCTCCTCCACTGAAACACCCGATCCTGTGAGGTGTTGCTTAGCACCTCTTGTAAGGTGTTACAGATCCTCAACTCTCTTTGAAATCAGTTGGCATTATGGAGGCTCAACACCTGCCAAGCTCTGTGCGCCTTGTAGGATAGAACTGAAGTAGGAAAAATCGATTTTGGAATAGTGTCTGCCAGAGAAAGAAGCATGGCACTAAATGTTAGTTTGTCCCCTCCAACCGTATAAACGAGTGTGGATAGTGAGTCCTTTGGACTGAACCCACACTTATGGAGAGCTCTTTCCCACCTTAGTCTGAATTCACAGCTGACAGCATATGTTCTCCTTTTTCAAAAACACACCTGAAGAGATAGCAAAATGAAAACTAGTATCACTCCTCATGAGGGTGCTTCTATTACAGTATACAAGTGTCTTTTTTCAGTTTAGTTTGTCACTTTGTAAGGCTTTTAAGCTAAACTGTAGCAAGGCATTCACACTAGAGTTAAGGGTGGCTGGATTTGGGGTGGAGGGACAGGTTTGTTACACTGCTATAACTATACTCGTATAGATATATTAGTAAACTGGTAAAACTTTCCTGTGTAGATAAGGCCTAATTGTTTTCTGTTTTAATGCTAACAATGCACCGTCCTAAAAAAAATTCCAGGGAAACTCCCCACATCTCACTAAAACAACAAACTGTTTACAACTTTCCTTTCCTTAATCAATAAACCCCACAGTGCCTGCTTGAACTCATGAACGTGTGGTCCACCCCAGGAGAATAAAAATATAAACACAAGATGCTATTTTTGTGTAGTTAGAGGCTTGTGGTATATTCTTGAATATTTTTAAATTGGAATATTAGCAAGATAAAAATGAGTACTTTAGGTGTCAGTTCTTCTCGTAAATTGCTTCTGGGAGCATCTTTCCTGCTAGTAGTTTAAAAAACGTACAAACATCTGCCTTGTCCACGTGCCCAGCTTCCATTCATTACCTCATAGTCTAGCCTCTTTGGCCATGTCTAAACTACAAACTTTGTCGACACAAGTTGGCTTAAAATCGCCGTAGTCAGTATATCGCTCATGTGCATGTATACTTCGTTCCTTGTATCGGTGCTGCACATACTCACAAGGAATGCTAATGTCGATACACAGTGTGGTGCACTATGGGTAGGTATTCTACTATGCAGCTTGCCATCTTCCAGCACACTGTCTTTTAGCAACTTTTGGCATTGCATGGTGGGGCAGCAATGAGTCACACCGGTGACGGTGAGCAAGAAGTCAAGTTCCCAGCATGCAACTCACTTCATCCCATAATGCCATCCATATCTCAATTTTCCTGCCTTTTTTTAAAATCCCCAGAAGCTGTGTGGCACTTCTCACTGTCCATCATCTCTGACAGAAGCATGGCGCCCACTCAGCTCTGCACTATTGTCATGAGCATTGAAAACATAAGATGAATGAGCCTCTGATATTTGCAGAGCAGTAGGAAGAACCACAGGAAGGGGGGACGTGACAATTTTGTAGAGGACAGATGGCTCTCTGAAAACAATTCAAGGCTGTTGGTGGCCTTCACAGAGCAGCTGCAGATGGTGGAATGCCACTTCTGGGTTAAAGAAACAAGTGCTGACTGGCAGGATCATATTGTAATGTAGGTTTGGGATGATGAGCAGTAGCTGCAGAACTTCTGAATGCAAAAGGCCAAATGACCAGATCTGTCTCCCAAGCCTCCAACACAGGCACACCAGAGTGAAACCTGCGCTAACAGTTGAGAAGAGACTGGTGATAGCACTTGGGAAGCTTGCAAAGCAGGATTGCTACTGGTCAGTGGGAAATCATTTTGGAGTTTGAAAATCCACATTGGGGGCTGTTGTCATGCAAGCATGCAGGGTAAATTAATCATTGCCTGCTATGCAGGACTGTGACTCTAGGAAATGTGCAAGAAATAGCGGATGGGAACCTCACTGCTGCAAATCCAAACAGTGGTGGGGCAACAGATGGCACGTATATCCCTGTTTTGACACCAGCCCACCTTGCCACAGAGTACATCAACAGAAAGGTTGTGCACAAGGCATGTATCGCTGACATCAGTGTAAGCTGGTCAGGAAAAATGCATGACACTGGCATCTTTTACTCCTTGGGGAATTCTGTGCCAAAAAATTAAAAATTCTGCATATTTTATTTGTCAAACTAATGCAATATAAATCATGAAAGTTTCAATTATTTGGGTAATTTATTTAAACTACAATACAGAAAAAAATCACAACTATTCAGCATTTCCTAAATACATGAAAGTTAAGTTACAAATAGTTGGTAACCAATACCCTGCATTCCAGTTATAATCCTGCGTTATTTAAATTACATTACAGAACATCAAACAGCAAAATAAAGTAGAATGTCATTTTAAATTGCTCAGACTTTCACACGTGGAAGTCTTAAATTTTTGCTAATCGTTCTGCAGTATAAATTCAGTATTTTCATTTAAATTACAGTACAGAAAACAAAGTGCCTTCAAGTTTTTCTCACTTTCCTTCATTCAGAAAGGATCAAATTGTACAGTGAAAAACTTAACAAAAAAATTAACATGCCCACTGCAATGAGGTTCTAATTAACTGATCTTGTCTCATCATCACAACATGCATCAAAGATAACAGTGGTTTTCTTGTCTTTAAGCTTCAGTTTTAAGTTTTCCTTTTCTTTGAGGTACACACATCAGGTAAGTATGTCTCAGTCAGTTGTGTCCTACCAGGAATGGCACCACCATTCCAGACCTGCTGTCAAGAATTTCTCTCACAGGGGGGTGATCTGTCTTTGACAAGGGGATGTTGGCATCTGCTAGTGTCTTCGCCCATGCTGTACAAATCTGAAAGTAAAAGTTAGATAAATATTGAGTGAGCACAAATGTTTACTATCCACATAACATCTTTCATCTTATATTAATACATGTATTCATATTATATTTAGTTCTGAATTTCTAGATTTTAATTTAGATTTATAGTAAAAGATCACGATTACACACACACACACACACACACACACACACACACACACTCTAATATTTAGTTATTTGGTTTATGCCTCTATATCCAAGGAGACTCGCACTCAATCACACAAATGCATGATTAAATTACAATTAACTGTAAAACATCACATGAAAGTACAAAAGTTACATAGTGTAGACTGTATCATCAACAGAAAACTGACCATAGTCATCACTTTAAAAAAAAGTTTAAAAACAAGCTACCTATTCAAGATCTCAGAGCAAGCAAAGAGACTATCACTATAGCTCTTCTAAGCTACTTATCTTATTTTTCTGTATTATAACTTTCTCTCATATTTCCACTCACCTCCACACATTCTTTCTCCGCCTGTGTTTTGTTTTTCAGTGTACTTGTAATGATTTTCTGATGTTTGTTTCTGCCTTCCTCTTGAGCCGCACCTTCCTTCAGTTTGTGATTTTTTGATGCAAAATGATCCACAATTACAGACAATCGGTCATGATTAAGAACAACATTGCAGGATGTGCAAAATAATTTGTCCCCATCCACATGCAGTTTTGTAGGAAATTCTCGAGCACGAGAAGCTGGTGTAGCTGTTTTTGCTGCATGATGTGAAGACGGTTCACATTGTGCAAAAGAGCAAATATCCCTTTGCCCTTTAGTAACTACATCTGGACATGGCTGGCTACTTTGGGAAGTGCTTGGTTCTGACTGTCCTGACATTTTATTGACTGCTTGATAAATGTTTTAAGTCTTTTTTTTTTAAATGGGTAATTAAAATAGATCCTGAGCTGTAATCTAACCCCACTATACCACTGTGGCACAGGACGAAAGTGAGAAAGCACATGGATTTTCCTATCTGAGGATTCCCTTATTGTCATTTACCGTAAGTCTTGTTTACACCACTCTGGCAATGTAAAGGTGCCTTAAAACTTTTACATGCGTTTTGTGCTCCTTGGGGAATTGACTAAGAATGGGAACAATGCACTAACAATAGGAACATTAAGGAGTCCGGTGACACCTTAAAGACTAACAGATTTATTTGGGTATAAGCTTTCGTGGGTAAAAAAAAAAAACCTCACTTCTTCAGATGCAACATTAACTATAGGAACATTAACAACTATGCAGGCAGGCTGCTACATTTTCTGCTCTGCCTGAGGTGACAGAGCCTGCATCATGCCTACTTCCAAACAACCCAAAGCCCGCCGCATTAGCCAGTTGAGAGGGAGTCTTTCTTGCTCGTATGCATGCACACCCACCCCACCTCCGGCAGCGACTGACATCTCCCCCCACCGTGCTGATTTACGTCTCCGCCAGCTACTCTGGGTGCTTGAACAGACGCACCCGGGCTGCTGGGGAAGGAGCATGTGTCCCCCGCAGATTTCATTGCTTCCTCATTTTTCTGCAAGGAAGCAAAGAAATCTGTGTGGGACATGAATTCTGTGTGCATACAGTGGTAAGGAATTCCCCCAGGAGTAATCTTTAAGAACACAGAACTGTTTGGAAAGCTGCAAGGAGGAACATCCTTTCCTGACCAGCAGTTTACCATTGGGAATTTTGAAATGCCAACAGTGATCCTGGGGAACCCAGACCATCCCTTGCTCCCCAGACTCAGGAAGCTGTACAACAGCCACCTCAACAGAACCAAAGAAAGATTTAACTACCAGCTCAGCAAGTGCAGAATGACCGCTGAATATGATTTTGTTAGACTGAATGGACGCTGGCCGTGTTTACTCACAAGATTAGATCTTAGTGAGAAAAATATCCCAATGATTATAACTGCCTGCTGTGTCCTGCATAATATCTGTGAGGCAAAGGGAGAAAAGCTGCCACTGGGGTGGAGGGCAGAGGTGGAGCAGCTGTCTGCTAGGTTTAACACAAGTGCTATTAGAAGAGCTCAATGCAGAGCTATGCAGCTGAGGGAGGTCTTGAAAGAGTAATGTCAGCCACAGTAATGTGGTCTGGTAGAATGGGCTCGGGGAGGGGGGCTGAGGGATTGCCCCTTGGAGGGACGCAGGATCAGGGTGCAGCTGGTTGAGGATCAGTGGGGTGGGGGTCTGGGTGTTGGGGACTCCTGATGCGGGGGGGGGTTGCAGGTGCATGGGTGGGGGCAGGGGTCACTGTACAGGGAGCTGCTCCCCCTGTCCACCCAACCCTTGTGCATCTGGAATCCCCTGCACCCACCCCCTCGACTTGGAACACCCCCCACCCTGAGTCTCACCCCTCCCACTCCACCCCCGTGGTGCAGAGCTTCCTGCAGCCAGGGAACATTTCTGGGGATTGATCTGACCCAGCCCTGGCTTCTCCGTGCAGGGAAGGGGGAGGGGAACACCATCTCTATCCTTCCCTCCCCCCACCCCCACCAGCTGGGACTAATGTCCCTGGGCAGCCAGGGCATCCCCAACCCCCGCCCCCCTGTGATTTACCTCTCCCCTGCCCCTCAGCTGCCCAGACGCATCTGAGCTGCCAGAGAGGGGTGAGTGAGTACTGGTGCAGCTTCTCTTTGCTTCCCCACAGAAACCATTTTCTGCAAGGAAACAAAGGAAATCTGTGGGCCTACGGGGAGAGTATTTTTCTGCTGCATTGCAGTTGCGCAGAATTTCCCCAGGAGTAATACTAAAACCATTGCAGATTCGTTTGGGAAAGTGTCCTACCGTGGGGGAAGAAATAAGACTGCCAGCTCTAGAAAACTTTGGGAGACGATTGCAGGGTACCTCCACGAAAGTTTCTAAGGAGGATTCAAGGGACATCCCTGTGCACATAAACAAAGTGCTCTGCATGCCCCTCCCCAACTAACTCTACAGCAGAAAGAAAAGCAGATAACTCTACTTCAGTCTGTTGTGTCTTCTAGTATGAGTAAATTAATGAAAAGTCACTACATGTGTCCTGCTACACTGGGGTCGGGCACCATCTGTATATTTAAATATTGTGCTGGGGAATGCATTCATACACTTACCCGAGGTTCCGTCCCCTGCATCGTGCTCAGCTCCCAGGACTGACTAGACTGCAGTGGAGTCTTAAATAAATCCTCACTGGTGGCATAGTTGGACACCCCAATCACATGACCCCCATCCTTCTCCTCCTGTTCCTCCTCCTCCCAACTCATGACAGGTGTCTCACAGCCTCCACGCAGATGTGCACTATGCTCTGTGGGGTGCTGGTGGGGTCTCTGCCAAGTACGGCACGCATCTCAGTTGTAAAAGTGGCGGGTCTGCGGCTCGGCACCAGATCAACAATTGGCCTTCTGATATGGCTGCAGCAGTTCCTTTGCTTTCACATGGCACTGCTGCAGATTCCTGTCACAACCCTTTGCCTGCATCCCCCAGGCAATCTGCTCATAGATTTCCCCGTTTTCATGACTACTCCATAGCTGGGTTTGCCGAGCCTCTTCTTTTCACAGGCCCAATACCTGCTGTCTACTTCAAGCAGGGGCACAACTGGATCGTATAGCTGTCATGGCCGGTTGAGCAGTTGCACACAAGGGAGAACTGACAGGTGTGCTTGCCAAGCTGCACAATCAGGAAATGGCATTTCAACAATACAAAGGATTTATAAAGTGAGAGAGGGTGGCTTCCAGTCTCAGTGACCCCTGGGCAGTGGAGCTCACAATTGTAACCAGAGCAGTTAGTGTCAGGCATTGTGGGGCAGTTGCTGGAGGATTGTTACAGTCAATATAGGCCATGTAGTGTCTATACTCACAATGCATCAACCACAGGACGTTGACCATGGCTTATTGCCACCCAGGGAGATGGTGCTACTGCGTAGCTGTAATGGAGCACTTACATCAGCAGCAGACAAATTAGAGCATAGACACATGCACAACTAGGTTGACTCAAGGTGACTTATATCGACCTAACTTTGTAGTGTAGACCAGGTCTTTCATTCATATTCCTAAAGCGCTACCATACCAGGATAGCAGTGTTTACAGAAAAATATCATCCTATTTGAAGGCCCAAAATTTGACCTACTTTGACCCCTTCCTTCACTCATGGGTTTTCTTCGGTATGTTCAAGGGGAGAAGGATTGGGGAAACTAGTATTTCGTGGCCACTGCGGAGGTTCCCTGGCAGAAAGAAAGGGAACAAAAGCAGCAAGGGAGAGACAGGGGCAAAGGCAGCAAGTCAGGCAGGCCCTGTGCTGCAGCAGACTAACTAGCATGCAGTTAACAGTTGAGAGAAGTTGTACCTGACTGCAGGTCAACATAAGGAAGTAGTTGCAGAGCCAAGGGAGTAGCACTGCACCATCTGATTTTGTAAGGAACAATTTCTGGATTTTCTCTATCTTAGTTTTTTGGGTTTTTTTGTGCTTTACAGTCTCCCATGAGTAACTACAAGAAGTCACTGTTAACGCATGAACTTTGTTCTCATGCTGCACAGGAAATGGAAGTTAAACTTTGTTACCCCCAAAATTGTGCTGACAATCCAAGACTGTCTGCTTCTTTCTTTTGAGCAGGGAACTGAAATTCACATGAACCCTGAACTTGTCATCTCCACCACTCAAAATAAAGTTTGGAAGATCTAATTTGAGGACATCCAGCCTGATCAGTGCTGTTTTAAAATAAATGCTTTCAGATAGTCCAAAGTTTGGAAGGAAAGAATGTATAGCTCTGGATACACCTAGGGAGCACATCTATTGAGTAAGAAGTTGCCATTTATAGACAGAACCATACAAGTGTCATCTACCCCAGTCCCTTGTAATCAAGGCAGGACTATATAATAACTATACCATTCCTGACAGGTGTTTATTTAAGCTGTTCTTAACAACCTCCAATGATGAAGATTCCACAACCTGCCTAGGCAATCTGTTCCAGTGCTTAACTATCCTGACAGATAGGAAGTTTTTCCTAATGTCCAACCTAAGCCTCCCTTGCTGCAGTTTAAGCCAATTGCTTCTTGTCCTATCCTCAGAGGTTAAGAACAATTTTTTACCATCCTCCTTGTAACAACCTTTTATGTACTTGAAAAACTTATGTCCGTCCCTCAGTCTTCTCTTCTCCAGACTAAATAAACCAATTTTTTTTTAAATCTTTCCCCACAGGTCGTGTTTTCTAGACCTTTAATCATTTTCGTTGCTCTCTGCTGGATTTTCTCCAGTTTATCCACATCTTTCCTGAAATGTGGTGCCCAGGACTGGACACAATACTCCAGCTGAGGCCTTATCAGTGCAGAGTAGAGTGGAAGAATTACTCCTTGTGGTCTTGCTTACAACACTTCTGCTAATACATCCCAGAATGATGTTTGCTTTTTTTTTTTTTTTTCCCTTTTCCTTCCACAACAGTGTTACACTGTTGACTCATATTTAGCTTGTGATCCACTATAACTCACAGATCCGTTTCCTCAGTACTCCTTCCTAGGCAGTCTTTTCCCATTTTATATGTGTGAAATTGATTGTCTCTTCCTAAGTGGAGTACTTTGCATTTATCCTTATTGAATTTCATCCTATTTATTTCTAGTTTAATCTCATTTTGTACTTTGGCCTTTCTAAGGCTTGGTCTACACTACAGAGTTAGGTTGACATAAGGCAGCTTAGTGTCTACACTACATAAGGCAGTTAGTGTATACACTACAGCCTTGCTCCTGCTGATGTAAGTGCCCTACTACACCAACATAACAACTCTACCTCCACGAGAAGCGTAGGGCTTACGCCAGTGTAGTTAGAGCAATGAAGTGTCTGTATAGACACTATGTTCTTCACATTGGCTGTTGATTGTCTTGTCAATTTCACATGTGGAAGTGGGGAGGTGAGAAGCCCAGGGGGCAGCTGGGCTCCTGGAGGGGAGCTGAGCAGAGCTGAGATCCCTGGCTCTCAACCCCACATTCTCCCCATCTTCAGACGGTGGAAACACTCCTAGTGAGGACGCACACCACTGACAGAAGGGTGGACATCAGCCACTGCAGTAATTAACGTGTCGGTTATAAGTCAACCTAACAGAGGTCGACTTAATATTGCCCTAATTGTCACTGTTCAAAGTAGAACACTACTTTTTATACACTTTTTACACTCTTCTCAGTGGTGCACATTTAGAAATCAGTTAGCACAAACATTTGCTGAAGTAGAGATTTTATTTAACCCTTTTGTCTTTTATGAGCAACCCAACTGTATTTTCTCTTCAGGGTCATCTTTGAAAAGATTTGGATTCAAATTTTCTCAAGTTCCTCTCCACTCAACAACTAACTTCAAAATGGTCCTGTTAACTAGTAATTCAATGCTTTAATTTCTCATAAATGGCTAACTTAATATAGTACGCATTTCCATTTTGCTATGTACCCTAAACAACTTCCAATCTCTCCTGACTTCCCGCGCCTCCAGTTTCACTGTCCTCTGTATGTCCTTTTCCATCCCCCACTAGGACCAAGATCTTAGGTAAAAATTTCAAAAGCACTTAAGTGAGTTAGGAGCCTAAGTTCCACTGAAAATCACTTTTTAAAAGGGGACTTAGGTTTCTACATCACTTAAGTGCTTTTGATAATGTTACCTAAGATCTTTTGTCCATCCACTTCTTCCTGTAGCTTGTGCTCTGGAGTTGAAAACTTGGAGCATGCAAGATGATGTGATATAGGTGTCCTCTTAGCCCAGCAGGCTCTTCTCCCACTGCCTATTCATCTGTAACACAGAGATCTTCTGTTTGCAGAAACTATTCCTGCAGTGGTACTTTTCCTAGTCATACAATGAGAACTCCCAACAGCAAAACAGTCTAGGAAAGAACAAGTACTGCCTTTAAGGGAACAAATACCACTAAGATTTGTTCCCTTAAAGATTATTTTTTCATATATATATATATATACATATACACACACACACACACACACATACATATACACACACACACACACCCCTACCCCTTTTGGAATAGAAATAATATTAAAACTCACACTAATTGGGGCGTGATTAGAAGTATCAGAAATGTGAGGAGGTGGGGAAAGAAAAGAAAAAAGATGACAGACAGAATTAGGAGGATTTGCTTTATCTATAAAGAACATTAATAAAAATCTACCTCCGTAATATACGTAAGTTAAGGTTATAATTTTTTATGGGGGTCTGTCAATTAAAAAATGTCTTCATATTAAGAGTTTATGTCACCAGATCCCTTTGTGTAAAAAAGCCTTATGTACAGTTGGAGGTACAGTATTCCAGTCATTAACATGGGCTCTATGGAACCTTCAGATAAGGGAAAAACCCCAGCGTGCTGTCATATCACTTTCTGCTTCATTGTCTACAGACGCTGCTTGAACAGATCAGCTTTACATACAATTGAATCAAGTGAAGAAACTTACATTAAAACTATTTTTAAAGCAAAATTAAAATGCTTGTATGCCAAGAAAGTGGAAGAAAGTGGAAGAAAAAAAGCTCAGAAAATAGCATGCAATATTTTTAAACTATAGATATGCTAAACCATTTTTCAGCGCTAGCACCATACTTGATTCAGTAGAAGTTTAAAGCTTGCTAATTACAAACAATAAAATATTTGAGTTCATTATCTACAGCAAGGAGCTGTTTCAAAATTATATATTCACCCTTTGCAACTAAATTACCTACCCAATGAGAAACAAGTCCATATTTTCCAAAGCAGCTGACTTACCAGTACAAAGTGCATAGAAACTACCTTTTTGATAGTGAATTAATTATGCTTTTAGGTGGTCTATAAAATTTATATATCCATATTTATTGCATTCAGTTTCTCTTGAACAAACAACTATTTTCCTACACAGTCTCCTATTTGTTTAAAAGAAAAATTTGCATGGTAGCAGAATTATTAGAGCAACATGAGATAGACCCATTACAGTTAACAGCATGTCAGCATTATCTCTAAAAACCCCTATCTTTAGGAATTTATAACAACTGTAAAACACATGTTCCTGGCTGAAACTTGACAAATAAGAGCATAACGTATCTGTGAACATAATCTAAAATTTAAGGGAGAGAAATTAAATTTTGCTAGTCTTTAGAGCATAACAAGATCTAGGCCTCTGTAGTATTTAAAATAAAATGACCATATTATTAATGGATGAAGATCTTATAGGGTTATCATACATCTGGATTTCCCCGGACATGTCCGGCTTTTTGGTGCTCAAATACCCGTCCGGGGGGAATTTCCAAAGAGCCGGACATGTCCGGGGAAATAGGGAGGCATAAGCCAGGGTCCGCCCAGCACGATCTGCCGGGTCCGCAGCGCAGCCCAGCTGCCCCAGCTACAATGCTCAGGTGGGGAACGGGAGGGGCTCAGGCTTCCCTCGCGGGCGGGGACCCCCTGGCCACTGGGGGACCTTCCTGTGGCCCTGTTGCCCCGCACAGCTCAGAACCCGGCGCCGCGGGAGCTGTTTCCCGCGGGGACAGACAGGCCGGGGAATTTGCTCGGCGTCAGGAAGGAAGCTGCGACTGGGGCTGCAGGGACCCGCGCTGCCGAGTGTCTGAAGCCCCCAGCAGGCAGAGGCTGCCGGGGGAGCGGGGGAGCAGGGCAGGCAGGGGCATAGAGGCTGCAGGGGCAAGTGGAGAGCAGGGGGCTCGGAGGCTGCAGGGGTAGGGGGGGTGCAAGGGATGCAGGGCGAGTGGAGAGCAGAGGTCTCAGAGGCTGCAGGGGCGGGGAGGTGCAAGGGATGCAGGGCGAGTGGGGAGCAGGGGTCTCAGAGGCTGCAGGGGCGGGGGATTGCAAGGGTTGCAGGGCAAGTGGGGAGCAGGGGTCTCAGAGGCTGCAGGGGCGGGGGGGTGCAGGGGTTGCAGGGTGAGTGGGGAGCAGGGGTCTCAGAGGCTGCAGGGGTGGGGGGGTGCAAGGGCTGCAGGGCAGGCGGGGGGCACAGAGGCTGCAGGGGCGGGGGGTGCAGGGGTCACAGAGGCTGCAGGAGCGGGGGGGCTGCAGGGCGAGTGGGGAGCAGGGAAGCACTTAGCAACCCCCAACCAAGATCAGAGCGGGAGGGAGGAGGGGGAATGCAGGGTGCTCAGAGGAGGGGGCAGAGTTGGGGCAGGGGCTTTGGGGAAGGCGCGGGGTCGCGGCAGGGCTGGGGCGGGGCCGGGGAAGGGGCAGAGTTGGGGCAGGGCCAGGCCCCTGTGGAGTGTCCTCTTTTTTCAGGTGAAATATGGTAACCCTAAAGATCTAATACTATGAAAAGACATTTCTTTCTGAGTAGTTCTCAAACAGCAATTCCCCTTAATTTTGAATGGCCTCCTCAGCATGGACTGCAATCATGAAAAAAGCTAATCTTTACAGAAGAAATCTAAAACATAAAAACAAAGGAAATTATATAGTTTTTTCCTCCATGTTTTGTGTATCTTTGCATCTCCCAGCACACAGCCTGAGTACAACAGACTGTGCTCCAAGGCGGTCAGCAGGGGCCAAGAGACATGGAAACCTCATCTTGACCACAGCACTGTAATGAAGCCATTTGTGACTACACATCTAGCCTACAGGCTGCAGTTGCCTTGCATATGGTATGCATCACCTTTTGGCAAGATGGTGAGGAAGATTGGCACCACACAGCAACAAATCTAACACCTTCTCTAGCACCGTACAGATCCCTGCTCTAAGGCATACAGGGGTGTAGGCTCACTGAATCCTTCCCATCCTCTGCAAAGCAGAACTACAGTAGTTTCATATCTGCAAAGACTAACAGGGAGGAGGGAAAGTAAAGAGGACAGGAGAGCATAGATAAGAGTAGAGCAGTGAGGATTTGTTTTGCTACAAATATTAAACTACATAAGCTACCTGGAAATTACTAACATGAAAATTGGTAATGTTTATAAAATATAAAAAGATGACCACCTTATATTGAAAAAATAGGTTTGAAGAACAAGAGCTCGGGAATTTCTGGCTATAAATCTAAAAACATGTGAATGAGGGACCATTTAAACTATTTTTAAAGATGTGTTTTACTTTCATTTTAGGTTGCGGTTTCAATCTTCATAAAAGAGGAAATAGCTTTACACAGAAGGATGATTTCTCACAACATGACATGGATAAGATATCCAAGCCATAGCTTCGACCCATCTATCAGAATAGAAGACCTCATAGTTTCTCAAAATGTCATATCAAGATTTATGCACTGTTACATTGCCTTCTTTGTACCAACAGGTTTAATAGCTGGCATATTTATCCTGACTGTCTTCATAAAGAACTATTTGCGGGATAGTGGCTTGGAAAAATTAGATATATTTCTTTTTTATTTCACCATCAGCAATATTGTAATGATATTTTTTTCATTTACTGTCATAACTAGACCTGACTATTTAATGGCAACCCAGTTAGAGTGTGGAGCTCTGTCGTTTTTTTTCAACGTGAGTTATTTCAATTCTCAGTATCTTCTGATTTTGATGCTTCTTGCTTTTTTATTCAGGAGATTCCCACCAAGGACAGTTTTGATGACCAAAGCAACTCAAAGTCCAATGTTATGTGTTGGATTTGTACTAACATGTGCCTTCTGCATATCACTGGTAGTGGTGGCATTGCTAGGCACAGATAACTACCACAAAGAAACAGCCTGCCAGTTAGATCCATTATTCGCATGGCCTGAATATGAGATTATTAAATTTAGCTTTGGGTTTGGAATTCCATTGTTTTTCCAGATACTCTGTTTTATTCTATTTTTTGTTAAAGAAGCACAACCAGAAGCTCCAACCCAGAGAGAGAATATTCAAGCTTATCTGGCTGTGCTGACTATAACCATAACAATGTTTGTATGCCGTCTGTTTTACAACACTATGATTCTCTCCAGGACTACATTAAAGATACACAAAAGCATTGGAACTCCCAAGAACGAGCTAATGATGAATATTGCAGAGATAGTGTTGTTTAGTGAGAACTGCATTAGTTTGATATTCATACTTTGTCTTCATAAACCATGCCAGGCTGGAATACTGAAAATCCTAATGAATCTCACAAAAGTTTGCAGAAAAGATACTACCAACAATCGTCCTGAAATACCAGTAACAGATGTACATGGTGAAAATGGGTCTCACTGATTTCCCTCCCCATGCAAAGTATTGAAACATTTTCACTTGTTTTATCAAGAACTGTCCATTGGTTTTGGCCCAAGACTAGACCTACCTTACAAATATCTGAAGAAAAATGTTGTTTGGGACCTACCGTCAAAGTTTTTAAAATGAAAGGAACTGGTTTATGTTGGAATTTCTCTAAACCAAAACAAAAAGTCTAACACATACTGATGCCAGAACAGCATGCTTTCTTGAGGACTTCGATGCACAAGCACGGAAATAAACAAAAGCACAGCAAAAGCATCTTTACCAAAGACAAAATCAGGAGGGAATGACATTCTGTTTTCACAACTGTATTTCCATGCAACTGGAATTTAGTATACTAGAGATGGACAATAGTTATGTATTATACAAATAATGGCTAATTCGAAGGGCCATGGCAGTAAAATATGCTCCAAGAGTGAAAAAAGTCTTGAAATTGTGATATTGGCAGAACTGTGATACATTGTAGATTATTCCATAATTTAAAAAAAAAAAAAAAAAAAACACAGTGCTAACCTGAGAACATTCTCTCCCCTCCATCCATCCTCCCTCTTGGAGCCCATCAGGGGATTTTTTGCCTTCATTCCCCTTGTGGACATAGTAGTCTTTTGAGAGAGAGGAGTAGAGCTCCAAAATTGTCTATTTATCCACGATAACCTTTGGAGAAGTGGACAAGTTAAAGTGTCTCAAATACAAGGCAACTCTGGACCGAAGGGAAGACTTCAGGACCCTCATGAGTCACAGAACTAGGACAGAGAAACAGGATGGCAAATTAAGCCCGTGTATAAGAATGCAGGATTTTTTGTTGATGACTTCAATGCACAAGCACAGAAATGCTCAAGGTGCTATAAACTCAGCATTAAGACTGAGGATAATTAGTGATGAGTTTTGTGGGAAGATGGATCCATTTAGCTCAATCCAGATTATAAAGGAGGTGAGAGTGTCTCTTTTAGCAAGAGGGAAATAAAGACCTAGGGTAATGAAGGCCCTGGAGGTGAAGCCTCTAGGAAGAGGGAATCTTAGGATGAGTTTTTTAAAAAAACAAAAAAACAAAAAACAAAAAAAACAAAAACAATTATAAATAAAGGTAGACCCCAAGAAGGGGAGAGTTTGGATTCTAATGCGGGTTCTGTGTACTTTGCTGAGGACAGGGTAGGGACTAACATTTGGTACTAGAGGTGGGATTCCCTAAGACCCACTGCACAAAGAGGAAAAATGGAAGAAATTCTATATGAATGGTAGAACAGCAACTACACCATGAGCCAGTTCAGAAAGTCCCCTTGCAGCATCAGCACAGGCTGAAGTCCAATAACTACCAGTTTCAAATGCAAATGAGGCTTACCTGGTTTCTTCTGAGTGGGTAGTTACTGCAGTTCAGTGGGACAAGGAGTCAGGAACTATACATTTAACCTCCCCTTCTCCGCTCCCCTTTTTTTAACACGGCAGTGCAAGCTTCATACGAGGCTTTGGACAAGCATGTGGCCATAGGTTACAAGGCTATCGGGACTTATTTTGGACTGACTGGGAGGTCTCATAGGAGACTTACCAGCAGAGATTTTGAAGTGAGCTCTTTCTGTCAGGGGTGCAGCCACATACCTTTGCTCAATATTTGATGGCTTGGGAACTCATTGGCTCAGGCGTAATACCCAGATGGTAAGGGAACAGATGGATTTTGTAACAGTGGAGCAGTGCTGGAAAGTCTGCCTGAGAGGGTGAAGGCTTGTTTGGACAGCTGGTGTCAGTGCACCCTGGTACAGGCACACAAAGAGGACTAACTGGCACTAGAGATAATCACAGCCATGTCCTAAAATAAAGGAGGACATCCAGCTGGACAGACAGTAGAACTGCCACATAGAAGAACAAGGGAGCAACCAAAAAAGATGCTTGCCCAGAATCCAGTAAAAATCCAACACATTTGACCTACTGTCCATTTCTAGGGTGGCCAACTTACACACATAAAAAGTCCTGCTGTTTCTGGAGCGTGACTACATGGACCTATGTGGTCTCACTAAAGCCATAAGGACCGGCCTTCTGACAGGAACAGAGTGCCAATACAACTAGAAGGGGGACAGTACAAGACCTAAGAGACTTGGGAGTGACCAAACATAAGTTAGGAGATCTTAGTCAAGAATGAGATACTACAGGCAGCAGAACCTATTAGATCACTTGTGTCAGCATGGGATTCCTGGACAGAGCCCAGACTTTTGTTTCCCTATTTGGGAGTCATATGAATGGACTCTGTCCCCCTCATCACCATGGCCTTCTTGTCAGGTGGGGAGACTAAAGCATTTCCCTGGAATCCAGGGCATGTCCTAGGTCCCTGATAATGGTCATGACAAGGAAAACACCATAGGCAGTGAGGTGACTAGGTTTAGTGGCAGCAACATGAGACTGGGAATTGGGTCCTGCATGGGTTGAACAGGAGAAAATGAAGGTGAGCATACCAGGGAGGGGCTGGAAGGTATGTAATAGGGTGATGGACTAAAACCCCTTATTGGAATATAGATGTCATCCTAGGATCAGGTGCTCAAAGCTTTCCTTAAGATTCAGGGTAATCACTGCTGGGACATGATAGCAGGAAGGTCCATTTAGTTCCAAACTGGATATAAGAGGGTGGGAGTGTCTCTTTGGGCAAGAAGGAACTAGGACAGAAGGAACAGCCCAGGGGGGTGAAGAAACTTCGGCTAAGGTTTATATGGTTATGGTTTTTAAAGTTATCACTAACAGGTGTGGGGTAAAGGCTATTTACCAAAAGACTAGTGTGCACTTTCCTTCCCTTACCAGCAATAGCTCTGTTAACCACCCTTTCTCCTGCCAGGCTCACCTAATTTGCTGAGAAATAGTCCACATTTATTTCTGGCCATATCACCATAAATTAACCAATGGCATTAGTTAAAAAAAAGCCAAGGGTGAATATTATGTGAAATGTGTACATATGCTCCTAGGGACCCAGTTTGCTCTGGAAAAAGCCTGTGTCTTTCATTGTAATGCAAGAGATCTAGGCTGCTGATTGCTGGGGAAGTTGGGTGTGAATTTTAGTGCTGATGAAATACATTGGAATGGCAGCTCTAGAGACTAAGGACTTGCCTTCACTGCAACATTTAGCTCAAATTAGTACATGTGAGTTACTCAACTCAAACTAGCCTAGCTCAAGTGAGAGTGATCACATGCAAAACACCACTGGACCAAAGCACAAAGTGATTGGATTAACAGTTGACTGATTCAAGATGCTGCATCCCCTATTGCATTGCTAAAGTCAGCAGCACTGGAACTTCAGACCATACGAATTGATGGAATAGCTAGATCAAAAGTACCACTTAATTTAGTTTAGAGATTTTTAAATCTGGGCATGAGTTGTGTTGGAGGCAAAACTTGAGTTACACCACAAGCTAACAAGGTAGCAAGGATGAGCCCTGAAGCCCTCTATATAGTCACAGTCATATACACCTCAGACACTAACAACAAAGATTTCCCCACAATGTCCCACCAATAAAACTAAACCTGACCTGCAACCATCACTTCTTGGGGTGAAAGGATAGGTTTTAGCCTTAATTCCTTAGTTTTAGGCACTGATTGGCCAATGATGGGGCCAATTAATGCCAATTGTATTGGTGAGTTTTATGTGGACACATGTCCACATACCTGGGACATGTCTGAGAAATGAGACTGAGGTATCCAGCAAAGGCTGCCAGGCTCAACTGGGATTTCCAGAAAGCACTGTTGTTTCTTTGCACAGTGGATTGGTTTAGTTTTTTAATTTCTTATTCTATTTTTATACTGATTGCAATGTGAAAGATGGATGATTACAGAGTTTTAATGTTTTGTGTCTTTTTTTCTTGAAGTTTTAAAATCTGGGATACTAAACCCAGTTTTTTGTAACACAATTGAACAAAAATGAAGTTTTTACAAAGATAATTTACCAGTGATCCAGATGGTCTCCATTTGAGAACAGATTCAATTTTTTAAAATTGCTAATAAGAGAAATGCATTCGCTTGCCAATAATTCTGGGAAAAGCTGGTCCATAAAATACACACTATTAGAGGCTTTCAATACTTCCAAGAGGCATGGAAAACAGCTACCCACTTCAACTCAGATCACAATCATGGTTAGTAACCGGGGGAAATCACCAGAGACTGCCTGGGGTTGGGAAAAGGGTGGGCAGTGGGTCCAAAGGATGTCACCTACGGGTTTTTTTTAAAAAAAGAAGGTAAAAGTAGTGTTGGTCAGGAAAAAGATGGGGGGGGGAGAGAGAAGAGAGAGAGAAAGAGAGAGAATGAATTTGGGGAAGAAGAGAACAATCTACATCCAAAAATAAACTACGTACTCTGCTTATACATTTCAATTATATCAGAAAGATAAACATCCTACTTTATATTTTCTACAGATTTACACTTTGTTAATTTCAGCAAAGTTATAGAACACTATTACCAATGCCAATTTTTCTGTATATGGAGATGTTACTTTTATATTTACTTCACAGTTTTAGACTCAGACTCATAGACTTTAAGGTCAGAAGGGACCATTATGATTGTCTAGTCTGACCTCCTGCACAACACAGGCCACAGAATCTCACCCACCCACTCCTGTAATAAACCCCCAACCTATGTCTGAGCTACCGAATCATGGTTTAAAGACTTCAAGGTGTGACCCGTGCCCCACGCTGCAGAGGAAGGCGAAAAAACCCAGGGCCTCTGCCAATCTGCCCTGGAGGAAAATTCCTTCCCGACCCCAAATATGGCGATCGGCTAAACTCTGAGCATGTGGGCAAGACTTACCAGCCAGACACGCAGGAAAGAATTCTCTGTAGTAACGAAGATCCCACCCCATCTAACATCCCATCACAGGCCATTGGGCGTATTTACCGCTAATAGTCAAAGATCAATTAATTGCCAAAAATTAGGCTATCCCATCATACCAGCCCCTCCATAAACTTGTCAAGCTTAGTCTTTAAGCCAGCTATGTCTTTTGCCCCCACTGCTCCCCTTGGAAGGCTGTTCCAGAACTTCACTCCTCTGATGATTACAAACCTTCATCTAATTTCAAGTCTAAACTTCCTGATGGCCAGCTTATATCCATTTGTTCTTGTGTCCACACTGAGCTTAAATAGTTCCTCTCCCTCCCTGGTATTTATCCCTCTGATATATTTATAGAGAGCAATCATCTCTCCCCCTCAATTTTGCTCCTCTTTCCACTGGGTACAGCTTCCCTTACCATCTGGGAATGCTCCAGCACCTATCCCAGTCCTGTCCTCCAAGGCTCAACTACTGTGCACCTCCCAGTGCTGTCTCAGGGCTTGTCTTCACTATGGTGGTAAGTTGATCTAAGTTATGCTACTCCAGCTATGTGAATAACGTAGCTGGAGTTGACATAGCTTAGGTCGACTTACCCCGGTGTCTTCCTTGTGTTGTGTCGACGGGAGATGCTCTCCTGTCAACTTACCTTAATCTTCTCAGGGAGCTTGGGTACCAGGGTTGACCAGAAAGTGCTCTGTCATCAATTTAGCGGGTCTTCACTAGACCCGCTACATCAACCCCCATTGCATCCATTGCAGCAGCATCAATCTTCCCATAGTGAAGACCAGCCCTCATACTTCTCTTGGCAGATTCTAGCAGCCTTCACCTCATACACCCCTGAGAAGCTCTAGCAGGCTCCTCCGCAATCTGCAGCCAGTAGGGGAGACTGCTTTGCTGGTAGCATGGAAGGTGGGCTGCACTGCTTGGATTCCTCCTTGCCCTGCTCTCACTTAGGCTCCTACTCAATTACAAGCCCCACTCTTTCTACACCATAATTGCGGGGATACAGGGGTGAGGCTGCTGTTGCCAAATTATGTGGGAGTGATGGCTACTCTTACATATTTAATCTGTAAAACTATTACTAATACATGAGAGCACATAGGAATTGCAGTCATTGAATCCTGTACGTTAAAAATAAATAAAATTCTTAAATGCCATTACATACTTGACTGAAAAATCAAAACACTCAATTGTTATATAGTCACAAATAAGCCTCTTGTAAAAAAAAAAATCACAATTAAGTAACTACTTCTCTTCTCAGTCTCACATATCCCTAGACAGAATACCAGTAATTATCAAGTGCATTCTTAGCAACACTAAAGTTGATGACGTACGTCAGGAGGTACCATAAACTCCAATAATAGCAGGACTGTCATTTAATATGGGTTGTTAAGATACCCTTTACTATTAAATGTGTCTGGAATATCAGCAAAGCTAGGGAGATAGAAGGTGTACAATGTTCAACAGCCACTAAAATTTGTTTGAACCATTTTATATCCCTTTTTACAATGACAAGGCTGAAGATACCACTGGATTAATCAATAACATTGATAAGATGCCACTGGATTAAACAATAACATTGATGTTATAGCTGGACAAACAAATCTACGTTTTTGAATATGATATGAATATGTTTTCAATCTTTTTTTTTTAAGAAAAGTTCAGAGAAACTTCAGTAAAGTATGACCCCTTCAGACTACAAAAGAAATGTGTAATGAATATAGAACTCATAAAACTATAATAAAATATTGCTGTGTTTGACTTTTTTCTGCTTTATGAAAAAAAGCTACTTAATGGCGAGTTTCAAAGAAAATATCTTGGCTATTTAAAAAAAAAAGTTTGTTTTATCCAAAACACCAAAAGAATTAGTACTTTGTACAAGATTATGTATTTTAATATAAAGCCAACTGATGTTTGGAACTTGGAAAACAAGCATCTTAAATAGAACCTTTATTTTGGTGACGCTGTCCCCTCTATAACTGATCACATCACAGGGAGGCAGCATTTTTGCTGCAACGGGGCTAAGAAATGCCCATCATCCACTTATCTTCTCTGTGCAAAGCCCTTTTACTCAAGGTTTACACAAGAAAACGAATCTCTTTCCTCTGTTACTTAAAATAAAATAAAAAAAGACACCAAAACAACTCAGGGAATTTTAACGATGTTTTGTAAACATGTAAAAAAGGCAACAGGCTGACTACTTCTATCCCAAGTTGAACCTGTAATTTGAAATCCCTTTGAAAATCCTGAACATGAGGATACATGCTTAACAAGACCTTCTGCAGCCTACCTTAGGAGAGTAGCTATAGAATACTGTATAGAAGTTGAGCAGTGAGTGGCATTTTACAGTAAAAGTCAGACCATAAATATAAAAACAGAAATAAAACAAAAAGCTCTGAACATTGTGCATATGAACTTTAGTTTTGTTCTTTCAAATGAGAAATAAGGGTTTAAAATATGCATCTCGTTTTAGAATGTTCTAAGACTTTTTCCAGTTATGACAGAACAATTCTGACAACCAGCAGGTGGTGTTTGTGCAATTGTCAGCTAGTTCTCTGCCCCTGGAGATGAAATGCAAAACTTCACCTGCCATAGTGGGGTTTGGAAGCAAGACTGATTCTCCAAATCAACTGCATCATTAAGCTTATTTCATACAGGTGGTTTTGAGCAGAACAACTAAGCAGAGTCAAGTTGAGGATACATGAAATGCAAGGGATTAACAGAGAAATAGGACTCTCAAAGAGGATAGGAAAATTTTAGTCAAGTTTTCAGATCATTCATTAACTAAACTACTATTTTTCTAAAGTTCTAATATTTCTCTTTGGACTGTGAAAGTCTTTTAAACTCTTAGATAAACTGAACTACTGCTATAGATGCACAGTAAAATATGTTTAGTTGCTACTCAAAATTAATCTTTGAACTGGTGCTCATTTGAATCTACAATTTTATCCTCCCTCAAAAACAAAGGAAGGGTAAAATGAAAGCTATACTAAGCATCGTAAAGATAGTTGATAGATATAGGGGAAAAGATTAATGTCTAGTTCTGGTAAAGAAAAGGAACCAGCAGAAATGGGGTTAATTCTAGCCTTAAAAGGAAGCCTGTTCAACACCACACTTCAAATGAACACAAATTAGAACGACCCTGGGAATCTATAAAGCCATGTTTTATTACCAAGGATCTGCAGGAAGATCTGCATTAGCTGCAAAACAATGACAGTCATTTATTTAGGATGTTTAACAGAGTATGATTTTATATGGATTTTTTGTTACTGAATTGTTCAGCAGGTGACATTCAGTGCAGCTTGGTATCACCTAAATAACATTAAAAGTTTTGACTGCTGGTATAGCTGAAATTAACATATCCACTAACAGTGTATCTGAATATAAACCAGCCTTATGGTGTTTGGAAGAAAATCAGATCCGAACAAATGACTATGGATGGAAACACAGGAATTAAAAGGTAAATTCTAACACTTTACATAGCTACAAACAATCTAATCGTTGAGGGTATTGGTTTGGTTTTTGGTGGACTTTTATGCATAGTTAGATTATCTTTACAGATCTACCTTTCTAAAACATTAATTTTTTAAAATATTAATTTCCCCTTCATTGCATCTGAAGCAGTTTATCATCTCATTCAAGAACAAAAATTGTTTCTATTATGAATATTTCAGAAAAAGGCAACAATTCAAATATACATGGCATGTTTAGATCTCTAATTGAAAAATCAAAATGACCTCTGATAAGCAAAATTTCATAAAAATGCTTTTGTATGAACAAAGACTTGCATTGCAATAATGCCTCAAAATATATCCTGCTAATTACTAGCAATAGCTGGAATGATTTTTAAGTTATTAAGCCAAAAAATAAATTTCATAGAAGATATTTTAATTCTGTCCAGTTCTAATAGCCTGATCTTTTTCTCTCCTGGGAATGTGCACCACTAGTATTTTAAATCACTAAGATTTTAAAATAATAAAAAGATAAAGCATCTATTAATTCATGTATTTATCCAAGCATATCTTTGCATGTGTTCTACAGGTATACATTTTCACTTTTATAGTACAGAATAGAATGTATTCATCTTATTACTAACAGGTTTATTATTTTTAAAACAAAATTATATAAAATCAACTATAAAAATATTTAAAATTTACCAGTTTCTTGCCTCTTTTTTTTTTTTTTTTAAACTTGGAAACTTTTGCCAAGATTTCAAGTTTACATAAATTTACGTTTATAAAGTTCTTATTTTTCACCTTGGTGTGTTGTTTTCAACGCCATTCCCATTATGGAAATTAATGCAGTATAATTTATTGCAAAGAAAATAAGGTTAAACATGAAGATGGTGTAAATTAATACAAATTCACATTATCTGTTAGTTTTTAAAAGATGTCTTTTCCTTCTGTCTCTTTCTCTGCAAGCAGAAGGTACCAAGGGCATTTCATCTGTCTAGATTTTTTCTAACATTTTTGCAGCCAAAGCCTATGCTACTTAATAAGCTTGCTATTTGACTAGGAAAACAAAGAATATGATACATAGGAAAGTTCCTCTCTTCTACTCCAGAGATTGATGGGTCAACTTCACTGATTTATCCCCCTCTCATATTTATCAATGTTAAGAGTTCCTGATTAGCACACAATGTTTAATCAGGTTGCTCCTAATAATCTCTCTCTCTCTCATGTACATTAAATGCTTTTTTTGCTGAACATTTGTTTATATGTATTCAAGCATCATGTTCCTAAACACACAATCACTTGTGTACGTAAGTGTAAACCCCCGATCCATATACCATAGAATGCCCGAGCTTTAGAAAAGTTAAAATAAATCATTTAGGCATGAGTTTAATAATTTTTCATTTACTAATTGCAGGTCCAAGGATATTCAGTAATTGTTAAAAGGAATCAACGAACCTAAAATTCTACCATTTTCCAATCTGCAAGAAGGAACATTTGTGAAGAAACATTTGTGTGTGTGCAATTCAATGACCATAAAGTTCAGAAAGGTCCTGCACGATCTGAAACATTAATTTTCTCATTTGCTTTGTGCATGGCATCTTACAAATAGCAAATTTCTGAAACAGTTTACTTTTCTGTAACTGATAAATTTCAGCCAATTTCAAGCCTAATTGGTTTGGCTTCCATTCCATTTCCAAACAGATCTAAACATTTTATACAAAAAAAGTAAACCTCTTTCCAAATCCTTAAAATGCTTGCTGTAACCTCTTTGGAAATCCCAACAATTTAACCATTTTGGCACTGAAAGTCAAAGCGTGAATACCGATGTAATCTTTCCAGCGGAGATCCTAACCATGGAATCTTACACAGGAGCAGTGTCACCATTTATTTGTAACAGCACATCTTTTGAACTAAATGGATCACATTTATGTAATGAAAGCATGTCTTCTATCTTGGCTGATAAATCAGAAGAACACCAACAATACATTATTGGGCTTTTCTTATCATGCCTTTACACTATTTTCCTTTTCCCTATTGGTTTTGTGGGAAATATTCTGATTTTAGTTGTGAACATAAGTTTTCGGGAAAAGATGACTATTCCTGACCTGTACTTCATAAATCTTGCAGTAGCTGATTTGATTTTAGTTGCTGACTCCCTCATTGAGGTTTTTAATCTTGATGAAAAGTATTATGATATCACTATAATTTGCACTTTCATGTCTCTGTTCCTTCAGATCAACATGTATAGCAGCATTTTCTTTTTGACATGGATGAGTTTTGACAGATACATAGCACTTGCAAAAGTAATGAGGTCCAACATATTTCGGACTATGCAGCATGCTAGATTAAGCTGTGGCCTCATATGGATGGCATCTATCTCTGCAGCACTAGTGCCATTTACAGCTGTACATTTGCAGCACACTGGAGAGGTCTACTTTTGTTTTGCAGATGTAGAAGAAATCCAGTGGTTAGAAATAACCTTGGGGTTTATAATTCCCTTTGTGATCATCGGTCTTTGCTACTCATTAATTGTTCGAGTTCTTATAAAAGCACACAAACACAGGAGTCTTCGACTACGGCGCCAAAAGGCTCTTCGAATGATTTTTGTAGTCGTCCTGGTTTTCTTTATCTGCTGGCTACCTGAAAATGTCTTCATTAGCGTTCAGCTTCTTCAAGAGAAAGGAAAGACTCTCTCTTCAGGCAACCAATCTTTTCGGCATGATTATCCCCTAACAGGACATATTGTAAACCTAGCAGCCTTTTCTAACAGTTGTTTGAACCCTCTGATTTACAGTTTTCTAGGTGAAACTTTTAGAGACAAATTACGGTTGTATGTTGAACAGAAAACTAAAATGTCAACATTCAGTCGTTTTTGTCATGCTGCCCTAAAGTCAGTCATTCCTGACAGTAATGAGCAATCAGAAGTTTAATTTAGTAGTGCTGTATAAAAACATAAGTGAAAATTGCACAAATATAGAACAAAACGCTTGCTACTAACAGTAAAATATATGTATCTATAATGCCCTGCTGAGTATTGAAGGTTTATACTCTAAATATTTTTATGACAAGACTTGAAGGTGGAAGAATACATTTTAGTCAAATTTATATTTAATTATCAACAGGATTACTAAAGGCTGACAAATAAGGGGCCTTTAGTTTGCATTATACATGTATGAATGATAATTTACCAAAAAACTATCAGACTAGGAAGAATCGAGATAACGCAATTATCAGAGAATAGCTACTTTGCTGTCATATGCTAGGTGTTCCCATTTAAATAATGAAGCTGCCACAACAGTGGGAAAAAACTCATTACAACACATTGATGTGGAGGTGCAGAAAAAAGTTATTGATTTTCCATCCAAATATAGCCATTTGACAACTTTGCTAAGAACTACTGTGCTGTATGTACACAGTGTTGGATATGCTTTCTGTTCTAACATACATTTCAGGCATTGATTTTTTTGTTTCTCTTAATGTAATATAGAACTAGGATGAAGATTTTCTCTCTAGTTTGTAATGTTCACATCAACACTTCATCAAATCTGAAGTCACGCATAGTATCCTGCTCACCTTTATTACCTTAGCTCAGAGAATCCATCAAAACAAAATTTACTGCTTCATTTTATTTTTGAATATTGTCCATAGGAAAATGAGGGTCTTTTGTCACAAGCACAAACTACAGATTAAAGTGTCCTAATTAATGAAACTACTGCTATCTTCATTTAATTTGTGTGTGTGTATGTGGTGACTGACGTAAATGTGTTTGTGTGTGTGTGTGTATATACACACACATTTAAATTTTAATATTGTAACAATATCTGTCTTGGTTGTAAGAATGGAATATTGGTTTTTTTTGTTTTTTTTTTTTTAAACTTGCCTTCTGCAAAAAATGACAGTGTAAGAAACGCTCATTAAAATGTTGGAAGCCTCATTATTTTTGGAATCACACAATTTCTGCAACTGAGAAAATGATGAGCCATCAGGTCTTTTTCCAAATCCACTGGCCTTTCTGGATCTTAGATACCTGCTGGCTTCTTTGTGGATTTTCTCCTTCACAGAAAAGTCATATCAAGAAATAAAATCTTAAGAGTTACGCAGTGGATTGGGGGGAGGAGGGAGGCATGGAACTTTTCCAAATTCTGCCAGCCTGGAAACTAATAACTGAGCTTTGAACTCAGATGCCCTGGCATATGACATGTAACAGGTTACTGCAAAGCCTTCACACAAGGTGCTATCAAGTCTTAAAGATCACCTTACGACCACTAAAAAAACCTCATAAACATTAAATCAGAGCAGCACTGAAATATTACTTGTTATGTCTCTGAAATGCACAGAAGACTTACTACACGTATACAATCGCCTCTCTATGTTCAGGCAGTTACACACGCAAATCTCTCCAAACTGAGATCAGAGCCCTTCATTCCTACTTCCCGTGTATTCTACATGAGCATGGTTATGACATACGAACAAGGGTTTTTTAGATCATTTTAAAGAACATTTCTCATGAAATTACATTTCTTCTGAAATACTTGAGCTTCTTAATGGAAGCTGCAGTCACAAAGGACTTGACCAATAGGTACCTAGGTACAACTGGTTGATGGGTGGATTAACGACACATTTAGCTAGACAGATATTCCTCAAATTGATTTACATGAAAACTGTATGTTGGTGTTTCCTATACCTGTTTGTTCTGGTGTTATTTGCATATTTTCGTCATCCACAGCATCTAAGGAACAATTTCACTTTTGCACATCTTTCCCGTGGGAGTGTGAATCCCTCTCCTCTCAGGGAGGACGTCTGCTTTATCATGCCTTGTACGTGTAGAATGAGTTGCTATACAACACTTAGCAACAAATCTCCCATATTTCTGCTATCTAACATGTGGTATTCTGTCCTTTTACCACCCACTTTCATCTCTGTAATTAACCAACATTATTCACTAGCTATTGATTTGTCAGTGTATATTAACTTCATCATGGAAAGATTGGCATTTCAATTGACATAGAATCAAAGGAATGGATTCTTCTCTCAGGTAAGCACTGCAAATGATAAAAGTCAGCCACCACTCATGCATGTAGAAAAATCCTGGATTCTTCCTGGGAAGTGTCAAAATTACCAAAATATCTTATCTGTAGTCAAAAAAAATCCCAACCCAAACCAAAAAACAATACCATAGATCAGTGATTTGATTTTATTTAAACTCACAAGAGGATTGCCTATTCTGTTTTTGGAGACCCAAAGGAATGTTGTTTCTCGTTATTCATGGATTGTAATTATATCTGTTGGATCTATGTGTTGGAAGAAGGCCTTTTCATCAGCAAGAACAGATTATACAAAAAAGAGAAAGCATTTATGTTCAAAGATCTACTATGGTGGCAAATATTAGCAGAGCTCCCCTTCCTGTGCAATTAGCTGTTTCTACATTGTGACAAAGTTCCTCCTCTATCTTGGTGGGTCCTGAGCTTATTGGCGGATTTTCTTGCCTCAGAGATTCACCATGTGGTTGGGGAACAGCCCAGAGACCTTCCCCTCTGGGAGAACCCACAGTCCAGGTCAATTAGGAGGTTTGGGGGGGAACCCGGGCCCGCCCTCTACTCCGGGTTCCAACCCAGGGCCCTGTGGACTGCAGCTGTCTATAGTGCCTTCTGTAACAGCTGCATGACAGCTATAACTCCCTGGGCTAATTCCCCATGGCCTCCCTCAAACACCTTCCTTATTCTCACCACAGGACCTTCCTCCTGGTGTCTGATAACGCTTGTGCTCCTCAGTCCTCCAAGCAGCACACCCTCTCACTCTCAGCTCCTTGCGCCTCTTGCTCCCAGCTCCTCACACTCCCACCACAAACTGCAGTGAGCTCCTTTTTAAAACCCAGGTGCCCTGATTAGCCTGCCTTAATTGATTCTAGAAGCTTCTTCTTAATTGGCTCCAGGTGTCCTAATAAGCCTGCCTGCCTTAACTGGTTCTAGCAGGTTCCTGATTACTCTAGTGCAGCCCCTGCTCTGGTCACTCAGGGAACAGAAAACTACTCATCCAGTAACCAATATATTTACCCTCTACTAGACTCCTGTACCCCACTGGTCTGGGTCTGTCACAACATGTAAAACATATTGGGAGATCACAATCACATACTATTTACCCACCCAATCCCAAGTCCTTGAATGTTCTATACATGGTAAATGTCTAACTTTGGAAATCAGTAATTTTTGACACTGCATCTTCAAAACTCTGAAAACCTTTTGTAGTCAGCTATTGTTAACGTTCAGATACCACAATGACACCTAGAAATATCTAGGCAGGTTAGAATGTTACAGAGTGAAAAAACAATGTGTAATGTCAGGAATTACAAAATATGCAATTCCTCTTACTGACATAATATACCACATTTAGACCCAAAATTACAAGTATGCCTTACCAGGTTGAAGAAAAGCAGTTTCCTGCTGCCTACACATTTTAGCTTTGAGGATAATTATGTTCTTCTTGAAATCCTAGCTATAGTTCTTCAATTACTCACTAAATGAAGTCCTCTGCTAGGGTGCAGAAAAAGCTCACCTCCTCCAACCACTTCTCTATCTTCTGTTTTTTAAATTCATGTAAATGAAGTAACATTCACGTAAATGCCATTCAACTTCTATGTTTACTTTATCATCTACAGCTGCAATTAAACATAATCCACCCACACCATCCAGTGGCGGATTAATGATTTTGCTGCCCCTAGGCCCTGACATAATTGCCGCTCCCAGCCCCATATGAACTTATTAAACATCAATATTTTCACTTTTTACTTCACTATTACTTTCAACTATTTTTTCTGTCTCACTGTCGACTCTAACTGACACAACACAGGAATCTATTTTGCGCATTTTTGCTATCATTTCATTTTCCCTTTCTCTCTTTTGTATAGCATTTTTTTTTTAATTGAGAACCGCTTAATTTCTTCCTTCCAGTCATATTATTAACGTTTAGGATTCTCGCAAGTATGTTTACTAAATGGCGTCGCGCCATCATTGGTGGTTTCAATATGCGCTATGATTGGTAGAATCGCGGAGTCAATGATGCCACAATCACAAAAATGCTGCCGCCACTGCAAATTTGCTGGCCTAGGCCTTGTTGGCCTAGGCGATAATACAGCGCTAACACCATCACATATGGTATCTACTTGTCTCAGGAGTTCATCAATTTACAGAAAGGACAATAATTTGCCAAAGCAGGTTTCCCCTGCCCTTCTTTTAAGTTGGAAGGTGTGCTTATCATTAAATATAAAGTGCTTTTGTGGGGGAGAAAAGGGGTACTCTGGGTTGCTCTCCCATTTTCTTCCTCAGCATCGCCTTTGAGTCCCACAATACAATGACCTACTCTCGAGCCAAGGAAGGTAGGTCAAATCTCCCACTGGAGACCATTAATGCTGTTCCAAACACTAGATCATTTAAGGAAACATGCCTCCTCCTCACTTCCAGTTCACTCCCCCTACTAATCTTCATCTACTTGAAAGAGAGACTGGGTTTAGGACTCAAATTCGGGTCTCCCGTATAGCAGGAACCAAAAATAAAGTTATCAGTATTTTACATCTGCTATTGATTTTGAATGGAACTTTTACCTGCAGCAAGATTCTAGAAACTTTAGAAACAATTTAAAGTTACAAAACAATATTAAAACATTATTTTAAACTAAACCCATATTCTAACTGCAATATTTGTATTGCCAATTGTGTGAGGAGCAACAAACAATGTTTTGTGTCACTGGACAGATCTATATTTTGTCAAAAAACAGTTTTGCTTTAATCTAAATTAATCTGATTAGCAACTATTTCTAAGAATGATTAAATTTAATTTTAATTAATGCTTTTTATAAATGTAAATGCATTCCAGAAAGTACTTTTAATAAGAGGTACCCAGAAATCACCTACTACAGGACAGGCCCAACAAGGACAATAACAGAACACCACTGGCCATCACATACAGCCCCCAGCTAAAACCTCTCCAGCGCATTATCCACGATCTACAACCTATCCTGGAAAATGATCCCTCACTCTCACAGACCTTGGGAGGCAGGCCAGTCCTCGCCTACAGACAACCCCCCAACCTGAAGCAAATACTCACCAGCAACTACACACCACACCACAGAAACACCAACCCAGGAACCAATCCCTGTAGCAAACCTCGTTGCCTACTCTGTCCCCATATCTACTCTGACGACACCATCAGAGGACCCAACCACATCAGCCACACCATCAAGGGCTCATTCATCTGCACATCTACTAATGTTATATATATGCCATCATGTGCCAGCAATGCCCCTCTGCCATGTACATTGGCCAAACCCTCCGCAAAAGAATAAATGGACACAAATCGGACATCAGGAATGGTAACATACAAAAGCCAGTAAGTGAACACTTCAATCTCCCTGGTCATGCTATTACAGATTTAAAAGTCACTATCATTGAACAAAAAAACTTCAGAAACAGACTTCAAAGAGAAACAGCAGAACTAAAATTCATTTGCAAATTTAACACCATTAATCTGGGCTTGAATAGGCACTGGGAGTGGCTGGCTCATTACAGAAGCAGCTTTTCCTCTCCTGGAATTGACACCTCCTCATCTATTATTGGGAGTGGACTACATCCACCCTGATTGAATTGGCCCTATCAACACTGGTTCTCCACTTGCGAAGTAACTCCCTTTTCTCCATGTGTCAGTATAGAATGCCTGCATCTATAACTTTCATTCTATGCATCCGAAGAAGTGAGGTTTTTACCCACGAAAGCTTATGCCTAAATAAATCTGTTAGTCTTTAAGGTGCCACCAGACTCCTTGTTGTTTTTGTAAACCTGTCTCTTGAATATGTTCAGTATTAGCAAATGCCAAATAAGGAGATAAATCAAAAGACTGGTCAGCACAAATGAATCACACATCCAAATATGTTGTTTAGTGGGAGATTCATAATGAGAGATGAATAACTATAGATAAAGTCACTAAAGCAATTGCCTCTGAGAGCTGTGCACAGGCCTGTTTGAAAAATCAGCGGTCTCAGTCCACTGCCAGTAGAGAGTTGTCTTTATTAAAAATGCTAACCTGTGAGTTGGCACTTACTCACAGAAGAGACACCAAGGATTGCATGTGGAAGGACCACATACTACCTTCTCACAACTTAAGGTGGTTCCCCCCCAGCGTAGGGCTGAGAAAGAACAGTGGGAGAGCGTGAGGAAACTTCTCCCACTGCCTTTTGTACCTGTTTTACAGATAATTAGAAGACCAGTTTCCAATGCTGTCCATCTGGCACCTTTGAAAAACACTACATTCACTTTCAATTAAAAACCCCAAACTACAAACTTAAAAGCATTGCTTCCTTCACTATTGCTTCCACAAATATAGGCTATGTCTACACTAGGAGATGTGACTCCTTTGCTTGTGTACACGTACTCGCACTAGCTTTCACTGAGCTAGCGCGAGTATAAATGGCAGCGTAACCGCAGTAGCACATGTAGCAGTAGTGAAGACACTACAAACTACAAACCTGCCTGAACCTGGAGGATAAGTACCCAGCACAGAGCCTCAACCGTGCCTCTGCTGCACTATGCATGCTACTGCAGCTACACTGTTATTTATAATCAGACACAAGGGGGAAATCACACCCCTCGTTTGCAGTGTAGATGTACCCTAAGACACAGTGCTCACCTTTGTTTTCTAATTTCTTCAGTGTAACTTGACAAAATAACTTATCTCTGAAACTGATTAATGTATAAAGTCAGTCCTGCTAAGCTTTTAGGTAGGCAGACTAAAAACACCAATGCTTTCTCTTAAATGAATTCCATAAACATTTAAAAAGAAAAAAAAAAATCACTTCTATCTGAAAATTTTGATATTATTGAGATAGAGCTCACTGGTCACCTGGTGCTGGTTCTACTACTTTTTACCAGCTGCTAAATTGCATTCAAGCTAAAAACACATTAAATACTTCCCCAAAACTACCTCAGTATGTAAGAAATTGCTGTAGTTAGCACAAATGTTACAGGACTACAATAGGGAAGTGGGGTTGTTTGTGCAGTTGTGAATGTAGAGGCGGTGGGTCCACAAAAATTTCTCTATTAAGTAGTAGTCCACACTATGAAAAAGTATGAGAATCCATGACATACAGGATATGATTTAAGCATATAGGATCAGCTCTTTGATAGCCAAGTGCATGAAATGTGCATTAAAATCGAATACTATTTGACAGCAATTTCTACAGAAGTAGGAAAAACCAGAAATTTGAGTAAATAAATTAGCTGTATGAAGCAGCTAATTTTGCTTTTTAATAATTATCTACCATGGTAGCCCACTGTATTGGTTTGATTTTTGTTTTTAAAAAAAGTCAAATGAAATCAAACTGTTTTTTTTAAACTTACAGCAAAAATATAGATACTGTATAAGAGTAAAAATATATTTCTAGCTGGTTTTAAACGATTCCAAAAATGGCTTAAAGTCTTAACCAAGGTTAATGCAGCTAAATTTTTCCATGGCAAGAACAATCCTGGGGAGGAAGCTCCATTCCCCCCCCCCACTCCACCTGAAACCTCTTCCCTGGTTACCCATTCTGGTCACCATCCACACACCTACTGCACTCTCGACAGGGCTGCCCACAGCCGAACACAAGTCACCACTCCAAGAGAAATGCATATCTTGTTGGCCAGCAGTGAATTTCATGCCTGCAATACTGATTACATTCATGGCAGTCTGTGGCCATGAAACTAGCTGCACCTGTGCCTTGCTATATAAGGGATGTTCACAGCAGGTTACAATGTTTGTTTGTTTACATTTAACAAATTTGTTGCCAATGAGCCGCTTTCACCTTAGAATTGGCAACAGCAAGTAAGGGATATTTTATTTTTTTTAAAGGCGACAACTCTGCTTAGTCTTCAGTTGTGCTGTCAGGGTTTCAAATACCATGTCTGACCCTCTGCTACCTAGAATCATAGAATATCTGGGTTGGAAGGGACCTCAGAAGATCATCTAGTCCAACCCCCTGCTCAAAGCAGGACCAATCCCCAGACAGATTTTTGCCCCAGATCCCTAAATGGCCCCCTCAAGGATTGAACTCACAACCCTGGGTTTAGCAGGCCAATGCTCAAACCACTGAGCTATCCCTTCCTCATGTTAATGAGCTAGACATAGGATCTCAGAACTTGAACAATCTTCATTTAGATTTATAATTTAGGCATTTTTTTCCAAAGGTGTTATCAAAACTATTTACACTGACATGTTACTCTAAACTTTTAATACTTCGCTTTAGGCTTCCTTTTAGCCTTCCTTCCCATCATTCAGTGATATGACAGAACGAGGAGCTCAGAATAAACAGCTGCCTACTGAGCCAAGCACGGTAGCTGACAACTGCAAAGCACTGCCAATTCTGCTTTGTTCTGAGAATCAGAGATAGCACAGCTTCATCTCATTACTTCCAGCTCTGCCACTCAAATACTGCAAAACTGCAATATACTTTGATGAGCAGCTCCGGTGAATTTTGTAGTAGCATTAAAGATAATAATATGAGACTCTGAAGTAGCTTTGATAGTCTCCAGCAGAGCTGATGAACTCCAGTGCCCAATCCCATGGGCTACTTTCCAACTTTTTTTTTTTCCAAATTCCCATCTTCCTCCACAATCATATTTTTAACAATATGTTCTTTTCCATAACAATCTTATAACATGGTTACAAAAAAATATTAGTTTTCCCCCCCATACACGGATACATTTTTGGAATATGTTTAATATATAGGATTTTCACTTAAATATAATGTTGAAAATTACTTAGAATAGGATTTTAAAGGTTTTTGAAAAGTATTTTGTGATAAACATTGTGATTTAAGAGTTTGGGGAAGGATGCACTATTAACTAGAAATATTTACAATAATGCTGTGCAAGTTCTAAATAAGGAAGGTCTTAGCATTGGGTACAATCCACTATTTAAAGAAATTCTGCATTTACTAATAACTACTGTGATGATTTGGCGAATCTGTCTATGCACAATTTACGAACTCTGGTTGATGTTATGAAATTGCTGTATCATGTGTGAAGTTAGTCATATTCTGTGTTCAGGTATCTCCCTAGTCCCAAATCAGGGACAACAGAAGGTAGTTAAACCTTGATGGCTCCCATTCAAATTGGGACAATGGGATGACCACATCCTAAGTAAAACCAATTTTCTCCAACTTCTTTGCAAAAGAGAGTGGGGTTGGGAGAGTGGAAAATCCCCAGAGAACAAAGATCAGGCATTAACACTGAGACTGCAAGGAGTGAGGGCGGGGGGAGGAGAAGAGAAATCGGAGGAATTCACAGAGACAAAGTATCACAGGGGTAGCCGTGTTAGTCTGTATCCACAAAAACAACGAGGAGTCTAGTGTCACCTTAAAGACTAACAGGTTTATTTGGGCATAAACTTTCATGGGTAAAAAAAACGCACTTCTTCAGATACATGGAGTGAAAATTACAGATACAGGCATAAATATACTGGCACGTGAAAAGAAGGGAGCTACCTTACAAGTGAAGAACCAGTGTTGACAAGGCCAACTTTCTCCACTTGTAAGGTAACTTCCCTCTTTTCATGTGCCAGTATATTTATGCCTAAATCTATAATTTTCACTCCATGCATCTGGAGAAGTGGGGTTTTTTTTACCCAGAAAAGCTTATGCCCAAATAAATCTGTTAGTCTTTAAGGTGACACTAGACTCCTCGTTGTTTTTACGGAGACAAAGGATGCTTGGGCAAGAGAGAACAGAGGGGCATGCTTTCATAGCAGAGTGTCCTCCTTTCTTAACTACAGGACAAGCTGATAGAGGAGGAGGAAACTGGATGCAGAGGAAAGAGAGACTCCATGATTCAAAAGAGAAGCCATGTGCAAAAAAGGTACTGGCCTCCTAGAGCAGTGTTTCTCAAATGTGGTCACCAGGAGCTTTTCTTGCAGCCACAGCCTCCTGGGCTGTGATTAGGTGGGGCGAGGGGTGGCGAGGAAAGGGGAGAGAAGTGGCAAAGTAGCAGCCCCTCCCTGTTGCTCCTGGATGCATAGCCTTCATGTTGATTATTAGGGCCACCAGCAGGGGTTGGACCTGCCCCCCTCTGGAGACATCTAGGGCACAACGCTGGAAGCAGGCAGACAGCAAGTTCCCCACCTTCCCAGGGGCACTGGGGCTCAGGCTCTGGTCTTCAGCCTTGGGGAGGTGGGGTGGCAGGCTCTGGCCATAGGGCTTCGGGCTCCAGCCCTTGGCTCCAGCTATGTGGCAGCAGGCCCCATGGTCCAGCCACACAGCCTTGGGCTCCATCCCCAGGCCCTGTCTGTGGGGCTTTGGGCTCTAGACACAGGGCTTCAGGCTCCAACCCACAAGTATTTTAGGAAAAAAAAAAATATGAGAGCAGCCACCAGCAAGAGTTAGTGGCCACACTGTGAGGCCACCAAAAAATTTGTCCTGAGAACCCGTCCTAGAGGAGTCTGACCTGAGCCCAAAGAATGCATAAGAGTGGTGAGGAAATGGAGGCAGAGAAATGTATACAGGTAATTTATTATTTTGTCTAGAGCTGAACATTTCCTATGCTAGCTAACATATAGAGTTATTGGTTTTTGGAACCCTTACCAATGCTTGTGTCTCTATTTGCTTCCATTATCACATGTCCCTGGAGAGGTGAACTGTAAACCTACATTTCCCACAAGGTTGGAGCTCTGAAAGACGATGTGCTAAAACTACTGGGAACTGGGGAGTCTGAGAGGTCAGCACTTGTGCTGGGTGCCTACCTGAGTCTGCAGGGCCATGAAGTCCCATTGTCATGAAGTGATAACAGACAGAGTCTGGGCCCAGGAAGCGTGCAAGAGAGGCCAAGGAAAGAGACAGTGTTGCAGCCTAGTGTTGTGATATCCGGAGGAGACAGCTTTACCAGGTTTGTGACAATTACACTCAAAATAAACAAAGACCATTCCACTGTTTAAATTAAACAATTTCTTTTAAAAATCCCCAGCTTGCTTGACTACTGAGTGCAGTCACTGATAATTGTTAAAAGTTTGGCAAATTACTAGGAAAAAGTGTTTTGGGAAGACAGACAAAAGAAGGAGAAAGAAACAGTGTCGAGAATCGAAGAAGTTGACTTCCTTTGGAGTTGGGATGGGAGTTTTTTGATGGAGGGCCATCAGTACTAGAATTCCCTAACACAAAATGTCAGGATAAGTTCATTTCTTACCTCAACACAAGATATACTTCCTGTTTTAGGCCTTCTCTCAACAGAGGCAGCAACATAATGGCCATCAAGTGTTATCATCCTTGCCATAGAGTTCTCCCACATAGGAAGTGCTATAAAACTTCACCGAAGAAGCAGCAGTGGAGATAGTCCTCACCTGAACACTGATACATTTAATTCTTGTATTCTGGTGACAAGATACCCCAGTAACAGGAGTGCTAGGAATGGAGGAGAGGAAAAGAGAGCATGCACAAATACAGAAATAAGTACCACGTGTGGGTGTAAGGGAATCCTGATCATCTACCTGTGGATTAAGTAGCAATAGAGAGAGAGCAGAGTTAAGGATTCGTGTGGCAACAATTTAAAAATTTCTTGGCTTTCAAATATCAATAATAACTGAAGTCATAATGTTTACTTCTGACATCATTACAATCTTAATGTAATTATGCTTTTTGTGTAGGTATTCATAATAAAATGAAACTGTTTATATAGTGAAACTTTGATTTGTTGTTTAGTTATGAATCTAAGCCCTGAGTTTGATTTGGTTCTAGTTATGGGCCAGATTATCAGTTACTGGGACAACTGCTGCATTTCTTGAAACTGATTGTGCATTCCAAAATTTTAAGCACAATCAGAAGAGGGAGATGGACTATAAGACAGTCACTCTTAATATGTTGTCCACATTATGTAAAAAGTTTGAGACTCTGAATTGTAGTCATCAGGTTTTGTTTTTAGATTAGGTGAAATTATTAATTGAAAATGAGATTAATTATGAATTTAGGCCTTGTTTCCATTTGTAAATTGCTCATGAGTTGATGCTTTTTTTTTTTGTTGGCATCCTTTTGTCTACGAGATGGTGGGAATTGCAGCCTATGATGTAGATGGTTTGCAATGTCTCATGTGACTGAATAGGCCAATCCAAGATTTGCACAATCTTTGGCAGTTATTGCAAATATATCTTGGTTGGGAGCTGCTTGCTTCCTACGGGCTCTTTTCTCTCAAGCTGGAGGCGCCTGCTCCTGTCATGGACTTTGATACCCTGATGGAGACAATGGCACCACTTGTTACGATCACTTGCCAAGATTTCCCATTGGTCAGGATCAATTCTAAATTCCTTCATATCTCGCTTGCATGTGTATTTATAGCGAAGCTTGGGACGTCCTGTTGTTCTTACTCCCTCTGATAGCTCCCCTTATAGCATGTCCTTGGGTATGCATCTGTCTTACAACCTACTCAAATGGCCCAGCCAGCGCAATCATCTCTTTGCCCTTTGAAGAACCTCTCCATTGGTGACTTTATCTTGACATTTCATGTTGAGTATGCAGTGTAAACAATGTAGGTGGAAATTTTTCAACCTTTTCTCCTGATGAACCTAAATTGTCCACATTTCCCCACCATACAGGAGAGTGCTGAGGACGCAAGCTTGGTACACTAGCATTTTGGTCTTGATGGTAAGCTTTGAGTTGTTCCATGCTCTTTTAGTCTGCTAAAGATGGTGGCAGCCTCTCCAATGCGAACATTTAGTTCTTCATCCAATGAGAGGTTGGTAGTCACTGTCGAACCTAAATAGCTGAACTTTTGGACTGCTGCTAGCTGGTTTGCCTTTGAAGGATGATTGAAGGATCTTGTGAAATCCCCCGTCCTAATATAACCATTTTCTTGATGCTGATGGTGACAGCAAATGCCTGACAGGTACTTGAAAGGCAGTCCATGAGTTCTTGTAATAGATCTTCATTGTGGGCTATGAGGGCAGCATCATCAGTGAATAGAAGTTCTCTGATTAGCACCTTTTTTACTTTGGTCTTTGACTTAAGTCAGGACAGGTTGAAGAGTTTCCCATCTGATCTTGTGTGGAGATGCATTCCATCTTTCATGTCCTTAAACGCACAGTTCAAGAGTACCGAGAAGAAGATTCCAAAGAGTGTAGGGGCAAGAACACATCATTGCTTCACTCCGCTTTTCATCTCAAAGCTGTCCAAAGTGGACCGGTCAAGCGACAGTTGCTCTCATGTTGTTGTGGAATGAACATATAAGACTTAACAGGATTGGTGGACATCCTATCTTTTCTAATATTGCAAATAGACCTGCTCTGCTGACTGTGTCGAATGCTTTGGTTAGGTCCACAAAGGTGATGCACAATGGTCGGTTTTGCTCTCTGCTCTTTTCTTGGAGTTGTTGGAGAGAAAATATCATGTCTATGGTAGATCTTCCAGCCCCGAATCTGCACTGTGATTTGGGGTAGACACGATTCGCCAGCTGTTGTAGGCAGACTAAGATGACTTTCACGAAAGCTTTTCCTTTTCCTGCTATGCTTAGTAGTGAGATACCCCTGTAGTTCTTGCAGTCGCCCTTTTCACCTTTATTTTTATACAAAGTGATGATGTTTGCGTCGCGCATCTCTTGTGGTACCTCACCATCTTTCCAGCACTTAAGTAGCAGCTGATAATAGTAATAGTATAGTAATAGGCTGTCTTTCCCGCACTTGAGGATTTCCGCTGGGATGCCATCTTTACCAGGAGCCTTGCCACTTGATAGCAAATCAGTGGTCTTGCTTAGCTCTTCTACAGTGAGCTCCACATTTAGCTCTGGCATGACCTGTAGAGTTGGTATTTGGTCCAGTGATTCGCTGGTGATGTTTCTTTCTTGTGCGTATAGCTCTGAATAGTGTTCAACCCAACAAGAAAACTGCTTGCTTTTATCTGTAATGATTTCATCTGTGTGATTTGAGAGGGGCAACCTTGTTGACAGTGGGACTTAGAGCTTTCTTCAGGCCGTCATACATGACTTTGAGGTTTCCTTTGTCTGAGGCTGACTGTATCTCTTCAGAGAGCTTGATCCAGTAACGATTTGCACAGCATCTGCTTGCTTGCTATATCTCTGTTTTTGCATGATCCATTTAGGGTTTTTTTATATGTAGGTGTTTGCTAATAGTCTGAAAAAATAATTTGCAAACTAGAAATAAATTCACTATTATTTGTGTTATTGTAGGAGAATATGGAGCTTCCTCTACAATCATTAGTGGTCAAACAACACAGCAAGTTCTTACATGGAAAAATAATATTGGGAAAGTATAAAACTTTTTTAGCTTATTGTATTGTGATTGAGAACTGGGAACAGAGAGCCAGCATCATGTGACCAGTTAGCTTTCTGCAGACAACCAGCAAGTGCTCCAGTGAGCCATAGTTTGCAAACTACTCAGCTATAGTAATGCAACCTACATACTACAAGAACTTCTCTGAACTAACAGCATCTGACACTTTGCAAGCCTTCAAAAACTTGATATCCTTGCAACATGGTTCAAATCACATCTCACAAACCATATGTCTCTATTTCCCTGTAATACCTCAGGGCTTTGTAATGGGGTCATTACAGTACTTTCCATTGACATGTTTCCCACTTGCTTCGGTTTTCCATCATTATAGTATAACACCGTCATGGTGATTACACACCATGCACTTTTTTCCTCTCTCTGGTTTGGTTGCAGCCTCTGTTCTGCTGCAGTGTCTGGCAAAGATTCAGGATTAGATAGCTCCACATTTTCTAAACCTCAATTTGGAAAGATTGAAATAACGTTGGCTGGTTTGTGACATGTGTCTGTGATGCCTATAGCAATTTCCAGACTTCAGGCAGTCAGCTTTTGCAGAGGGAGCACAAGATAATGAAGTGCAACAAGCAGCCAAGGGCAGGCAGCTACTGACAAAAATAAGCGGAAGGGCTCACAAGAGTTGGCAGCTATTTGACCTAGTCCAGACAAATCTTTGGAATTAAACTCCAGTGTCCCTAGTTAAGGAAAAAACTTTTATGGTATCTTGAATTTTAAAAGGTACAATTCTTTTAGAAGAAATCGTTTAGGAAATGTAGGGTTGCCAGGCGTCCAGTTTTCGCCCGGAACGCCTGGTCAAAAAGGGACCCTGGCAACTCTGGGTTGGCTCCAAGCTGCCGACAGGGCCATTAAAAGTCCAGTCGGCGGCGCAGTGGAGGCTTGGGGCTAAGGCAGGCTCCCTACTTGCCCTAGCTCCACAAGGCTCCTGGAAGTGGCTGTCAGGGACTGGGATACTCCACGCACTGCCCCCACCCTCAGCACCAGCTCCGCAGCTCCCATTGGCCGGGAACCGTGACCACCCACAGAGCCACCTGGCCGCTCATGTGCCTAGAGGCTGCAGGGACCTGGCGGACACTTCCTTGGAGCCGCAGTAAGCACCGCCGGGACCCCACCCCCCAACCCCTCCTGAGCCCCAACCCCTCATCCCCCACCCCAGAACCCGCACCCCCAGCTGGAGCCCTCACCCCTCTTGCACCCCAACCCCTTCCTGTGCCCCAAACCCCTCATCCCTGGCCCCACCCTCAGCCGGAGCCCTCACCCTCCACACCCCAGCCCCCTCCCCAGCCCAGAGCCCACTCCTGCACCTCAAACCTCTCATCTTCAGCCCCACCCCAGAGCCTGCACCCCCACACACACCCCAACCCCCTGTCCCAGCCCAATGAAAGTGAGTGAGGGTAGGGAAGAGTAAGCGACAGATGGAGGGGGATGGAGTGAGTGGGAGGCGAGGCCTTGGAGAAGGGACGGGGCAGTGGTGTTCGGTTGTGTGTGATTAGAAAGTTGGCAACACTAAGAAAATCACAGAACTACAGGCCTCTACCCAAAACATCGGAAAGTATAGACATGAACATAGCCATGATTACAATCACTTAAAAAAAAAAAAAAAAAAAAAACAGCAATCCCTCACCTGTTCCAAAGAGAATCAGAAGAGAAAAAAGGGAAGAAAAAAAAGACAAAACAGCAAGTAACAAAAGGGCGGGCCTCATTCAAAGCCAAGTGAAGTCAATGGAAAGACTCCCATTGACAAGCTCAGGCCTAAAGTGGGTAAATATGAGAAACAAAGTTTCTGTTCTTTAAAATATAAGAAAAAAATATGTACTAGGCAGAATGTTACTAGCTTATAAAGGCACATAATTTTTCACATACTTGACCATTTTTCTCTATACTGTATATAGAATCTCTGATTATTCTTGAAGGGTCTGGTACTACCTCGCGGCTATAGCCTCTTGACAAGTTTTCATGCGATTTAAATGGTAAGCAGGGATTTGTTTCACTCTCCATGTGTGGTCTGTGAGCACCTAGCTCATTGCAGGCACTATCAGAATGCAAATAAAACAACTTAAAAAATATAATCCACACGTAGGGCAATATTTCTCTGATGCCACTGGAGCTAGATAAAGGCATTCAAAGGTATAATCTGGTTCTTAGTAGTTCTTAAAGTCAGAGATTCTCTTCCCCTCCCACACCATTAAATGTGATATCCTAAGAACATAAGAATGGCCATAATGGGTCAGAATAATAGTCCAGCTATCCCAATATCCTATCTTCCAACAGTGGTCAGTGCCAGATCATTCAGAGGGAATGAACAGAACAGGGCAATTATCAAGCAATCCATCCCGTCGCCCAGTCTCTACTTCTGGCAGTCAAAGGTTTAGGGACCCAGAACATGAGGTAGTGGCCCTGACCATCTTGGTTAATAGCCATTGATGGACATATCCTCTTTTTTTTAACCCAATTATACTTTTGGCCTTCACAACATCCCCTGGCAACAAGTTCCACAGGTTGAATGTGTATTGTGTGAAGAAATACTTCCTTATGTTTATTTTAAAGCTGCTGCCTATTAATTTCATTGGGTGGCCCCTGGTTCTTATGTGAAGGGGTAAATAATTCCCTATTCACTATCTCTACACCATGATGATCTCTATGATTTTATAGACCACTATCATACCTCATCTGCGTATCTGGGGCCGCTTCTTAGATAGTAATCTGAACTTAATGTCACCCCTTAATGTTGATAATGAATCTCAAAAAACACTATCATTCCACCAGGAATCCATCCTGTTAAACTGTTTTACCTTTCCTAGGAACACTTGTAAAATAAAGAAGATTATTTCTGCCTCTAACTGCTGTTTCCTCAGAGTATTCCTACTCTTATTAAGAACTGGTACATCTAGTACTCTTAAAATTCCTGAGAAAGCATTTCTGTTCTACTGACCTACATAATATAATGGATAAACATTTGGTAAGCATTCACTAATTTTGCTTGGTTCCAAGGCTACCATCTGATGCACAAAAGTTATTTCATGTATCTATCTTATTATTCATTAATAGCTCAAACAAATATGAACCAATCTTTTCACCTCACTCATGTTGTTTAGTTTATAGATGCAGAATTTTTTTTCTGCCTCTTTGGGGGATATTAAATTATATTTACATATCAAGCAAAATAGTTCTCCAGGAGTTTCTTATTTATACCACGGAACTTTTCCAATCTTCCCTCCCCCTCTAACCTCTTAAAATGTTAATACATATAATTTGTCCCCTAATAAAAATCTTTAATACAGATTCCCCTACAACACAAAGATAAAATATTGGGGGGGGAGGAAAATATGGACTTTGGTAAAATCAGCAACACTGAAATCTCTCAGTAAGTAAGTTACATTTTACAAATTTGTTTTGCCAACAACTTAATGTTAACAAAATTGTATCAAGAGTAACAGCCAAGCAACAAGAAGATTCTGGCTCATAATACCGTATCTTACATTGGGTATACCTCCAACTCTCAAGCCCAGTCAAGCAAACCTGTTTTTGAATGCACATTTCATACTGGGATGTGGCATCTTAATTGCCATCTTTTTCATCTCCTCTAGCAAACTTACAGCTTAAATCAACTCTCCACTAAAAACTGTGAAAACGTGCAAGTTACGTGTCAGACAGCCACCAAAGTTTGTATATCAGTTGGGCACTTCCATACTTGGCTGCTTGGGTCTGCACTGCACATACGCACCAGAAGTGCTTGTATCGACATAAAGCACGGTGCACCATGAGTAGGTATCCCAGCATGCCACATGCTGCTATTTGGTACAATGCCTTTTTGTAAATTTGCACAATGCGTTGCGGGATACTAATGACTAGCCCAATGATCTCCAAGCGCTTAGGGTCAAGCTCGACCATGCAACTTTCTTCATCCCATAATGCCACTCATATCCCATAATTTTCACACCATTTTTTCCCACAAAACTCCACAGCACTTTTGGGTGAATGCCATCTCTTACAGAAGCCTGGAGCCCACAGAGCTCTGCACTATTCTCATATCATCACAAATACAGGACACGCGATTCTCCTGTATTTGCAGGCCAGAAAGAAGTACCCCTATACTGGGAGACATGACAATTACTTTTAAGGACAGTTTGCTGAGGGAAATAGCCAAAAACAATTCAAGGTGTTTGGTGGCATTCACAGACCAGCTGCAGACAGTGGAGCACCACTTCTGGACCTGAGAAATGACCCGACTGGTCGGAGAGCATCATAATGCAGGTATGGGACAACAAGCAGTAGCTGAAGAACTTTCAGATGCAAAAGGCCACATTGTGTATCTGTGTGCTGATCTCATCCTAACCCTCCAACTTATAGACACCAGAACGAGAGGTGCACTGACAGTAGAGGAGCAAGTGGCAGGAAGCTTGCAATGCAGGATTGCTACTGTTCAGTGGGAAATCATTTTGGAGTTGGAAAACCCACAGCGCAGGCCATTGTCATGCAAGCGTGTAGGGCCATTAACGTCTCCTGCTACAAAGGACTGTGATTCTCAGCAGTGTTCAAGGAACAGTGGATGGATATGCAGCAATAGGATTCCTGAACTGCTGTAGGGCCATAGATGGCATGCATATCCCTATTTGGGCACTAGCCCACCTTGTCACCGAGTACATCAACAGAAAGGGTTACTTTTCTATGGTTACGCAAGCACTGGTGGATCCCCAGGGACACTTCACCAGTATGAATGTGAGATGTGCACAAAATGTGCATCACGCTCGCATCTTTAAGAACACAGGACTGTTCAGAAAGCTGCAAGGAGGGACATTCTTTTCTGACAGGTGGATTACCATTGGCAATACTGAGACGCCAATAATAATTCTATGGGACCCAGCTTGCCTCCTTGTTCCCCTGGTCATGAAGCCATATATTGGCCACCTCAATAGATTCAACTACCAGCTCAGCATATGTAGAATGACAGTTGAATGTGTCTTTGGTAGACTGAAGGCACACTGGAAGTGTTTACTTACAAGATTGGATCTCAGTGACAAAAATATCCCAATGGTTATAGCTGCCTGTTGCGTTCTACAGAATATCTATGAGGCAAAGGGGGAAAGTTGCTGCCAGGCTGGAGGGCGTAGGTGGAGCAGCTGTCTGCTGACTTTGAACAGCCAGATACAAGGGCCATTACAAGAACCCAATGTGGAACTGTGTGGTTGAGAGAGGCTTTGAAAGAGTACTTTAAACCATCAGCCACAGTAGTGTTCTGTGCTGGAGTGTTCTCTTGGTCTAGAGCTTTGGGTGCTGTTAAGAACTGTGTAGTGCTCGCTGTACACTTATAAATATGACAGGGTAGCTTCTTTCAACTATGAATTATGTGGTGCTTGGTATGTATTTACAAGATCTGTTTTCTTTGACTACCTCTGCAATATTTGTTGTGAACTAAGAGATGATGTGATTCTCCAAAACCAAAATTTTATTTAGTTGGGGAAAAAAACAATGCAGGAAAGTAATGTGCAAAAAATACCGCAGGCAATGTTCTACAATTTTTTTTAAACACAAGGGGGGTGAAAATTTAAAATGATAAAGGAAGTAGACATTTATGTCCAGCTTAGTGCACAAATGTAGTCCATTGTGACTAAATATAGAGCAACCATGGTTCTCACAGGTCAGTGGATATGAAGCTATGGTTTTCCTTGCTGTGCCCCAGCGTGGACTGATGGGGTCCTGATGCTCTCTGTGACCTCACATGTTATGTTGGGGGATGTAGGAATCAGTGACTATGGAGTTCTCCAAGGACTGCAAAGGATGGAGAGTGGAATTTTTCAACCTATAGGACAACCAGGAGCTGCAGTATTTGCATTTCCTGTCTGAAAAGACCCATTATGTATCGGTGCATTTCCCTTTCCTAGTCCAGTTGGGACTCCTGGGACTTTTTTCCTGTCCTCTATGCTTCTCCAGGTAGCTAGTCACATTGACCCTCCAACTCCTTTGTTCACAGTCCGATGCAGCACTGGCTTACAGGATCTTGTAGAACATGTCCTCCCTCGTCCTCTTCTTTCTCCTCCTCCTCAAGGTCAGGTGGTCTGCTGGCAAGGAGGTGGGCACCCCTCAAGGCTGCCACACCAGAAGCCGTGGATAAAAAAACAGATGTACCATTGCATTTACAGTCACAAGAGATAGGAAGAGATAAGTTTCAGAACTCCCTTCCCTTATTCCCATAAACACTTTTAATAAATGCTTATTGACACTTCAGTTTTGGAGTGCCTCAGCACTATTCTCCATGACCAACCATAGTGAGTATGGCCCAGCAGCGGTGAGGGGGTATGTGTGGACTTTCTATTACATGAAACAATAAAATTTCGGTCCCTCTTCCATGAGTACAAGCATAATGCAATGGCACTGAGCACTGACACTATTTTCCACAGGTGATTTTAGCTGATCTCTCACTCCCGAGGGTTACAAGAGCACAGACAACACAGCTGCTACTAGAGTCCCAAACCCACCTTGGGCAACATGCCACAAGCCTTTTTACTGCAATGATGCCAGCCAAAAAGTCATCACAGAGCAGGGTGGGGAAGTGTCCTGCTGCAAAGGAAGAAATAACGCAACCATACCATACAAATAAAACAATGACAAGTAGAGATCTTTGTCCGTTTAACTTGGGAATGGGCCAGTCACCATCTTTAAAATTTAAAACATTGTAAGGAAAAATGCATGCACACTTACCCGAGTCCCCTTCCCTTTCACCAGGCTCATCCATGCTCTCCAGGCAGGACTGACTAAACTGTGGTGCAGTCTCAAACAGGTCCTGGCTCGTACCATGGCTGGTTTTCCCTCACCACTTCTCTTCACCTCCTTCTTCTCACTGTTCACAGCAGAGGTCTCTGTCTTAGGTTCCTCCAAGGAATCCACAGTGGTCTGCAGGGTGCTGGTGGGGTCACCGCCAAGTATGGTATGCAGTTACTTGTAGAAGTGGCAGATCTGCGATGAAGCACCAGCTCTATTGTTGCACTTCCTGGCCTTGTGGTATCCCTGGAGAAGTTCCTTTGCTTTCAGACAGCACTGCTGCTGCTCCCTGTTATACCCCTTTACCTGCATCCCCCATGCAATCTGCTCATAGAGGCCCACGTTTCTAGGAATGGTCCATAGCGGTGCTTGCATAGCCTTTTCTCCCCACAGGCCCAGGAGATCCAATATCTCCCATCTACTCAAAGCAGGAGCAAGTCTAGTGCATGGAGCCAGCGTAGTTGGTTGGGCAGTTGCACATGTCAACGGTGAGCTGCTAGGTATGCTTGCTAAGATGGGAAATCAGGAAAAGGAATTTCAAAAACACTTGGGGAAGGGGTTTAAAGGGGAATGGGGGAGGTGGCGGCTTCCAGGTTCTGTCGCCCCTGGATAGTGGAGTTTATCAGAGTAGTCACTATCTCAGGGAATACTCCTGGAAGACTGTTAGGGTCAATACAGGTCATGCAGTGTCCACACGCACACTGCATCAACCTCAGTAGGTTGACCATGGCTCTACGCTGTTCAAGGACATATGTAGTTTTACTGCATCACTGTAGCGGGACACTTACATCGGCCAGAGACAAATTTGAGTGTAGACACATGCACAAATATATCAACACAAGGCAGCTAATGTCAAGCTATCTTTGCAGTGTAGACCAGGGCTGCATCTCTTGCAGAACTGAGTATCTTTTGGCAATTTAACCATGAGGTTTGCTATGTTTTTGTTGAACATATATTTATTGTTCACGTGTAGTGGCAAATTTCCTAACTTATACAACTTGCACTTTTTCATTGATCCCTCCTCCTCCCAGGACACTTATTTGCATTGTGAACCAAAAGCCATCAGCATATCAGCTCAAAAATAGTAAGTGGTTTTCAGTGAAGAACACAACATGCTCAAGTGATTGGAACAGGGGACTGAGAGTGAGATGACCTGGATTCTAGTCTTAACTCTACCACTGGCTGACTAATACTTTGGAACCTGGATGGGTTGCAGTCATAACTCAACAACTCTGTCATTCCCCACTTCCCCAACTGGGACCTTAACTGTTCAGTTTCAACCCGGTAAAAATGTCTGCCACTAAGGGCTGGTCCACACTAACCCCCCATTTCGAACTAAGATATGCAACCTCAGCTACGTGAATAACGTAGCTGAAGTCGAAGTATCTTAGTTCGAACTTACCGTGGGTCCACATGCAGCAGGCAGGCTCCCCCGTCGACTCCGCGTACTCCTCTCGCGGAGCAGGAGTACCGGCGTCGACGGCGAGCACTTCCGGGATCGATCCCAGAACATCGATTGCTTACCGCCTGACCCGGAGGTAAGTACAGACGTACCTTAAGTCCTGACAAATAGGGATTTATATTGGGAATGATGACCAAAAAAAAAAAAATTTCAAATGGTATAAACAGCACCATTATAGTACACATCAATGCTTACAAACAGTGGTTAAAGCAGGTAACAACAGGAAGGGAAAGCGCTCACCACCAGCTAATGATGGGGAGCTGTAAGCAAATACTGCTTACCCAAGCTGGGTGGTATGGGGGGAACCTTTCCTCTGCTTATAGCAGAGAAGGGGGAGCTTTGTACCTCACTCCTCATTATTTTAACTCCCTACTTGCTGACTATATGTATGAAAGTAAAGAGAAAAAACTAAAACATGATTAAGAGAAAATACCTGGTAGAATAAAACAGTTTTTCAGTTAATATCTAATGAGGAACACTTCACTCCTTTAAACATTACTAAGAAGCACGCTAACTATGTTTATACCAAAAACAGTTGGAGACGTGAGCTGTTTGCCTGGGAAAACCATCTTCAAAGTAGCAACTGTTTTCCCAGCTGTGAATACCCTTTTCCTGGGAAATATGTTCATACCATTACAAAAATAATTTTCAAAGGAATGTAAAATTATTCAGGCTAATCTATGCATAGCAGTATTTCAGAGAGAGGGTTTTTTTGCACTTTCTTGGACTTGTCTGTTTACAAAAGGCCTAATATTCTTTATAAACTTTACAGTGTCAATGAGACTTCACACTTTTAATAAATAAATAAATGTACTGCGAATTAATTTAGCAAAAGAATTTAGAGATATTTTTTAAATAACCCTCATTTTCCCTCTTTCAGCACATCTGGACTGATGTACTACTTCCCCCCTGCCCCAAACAAGTGAAGAATGAAACGAAGATAATACTGAAGCATACACGACAGGATCGAGAGTGGTAGTGGATGACTGAGTGAGTGAAGGAAGAGCTGGAACTAGCATCCCTATACAGCAATGCTTTATATACGAGCTGATATGTAGCCACGTATCGGTATCCAGGTAACAGGAACCTCGCCTTGGACCATCTCACTTGCAGTTATAGTCTCTTTCTGTAACAAGCCATGAAAACACTTCTTTTGAAGGTTACAAAATAAGCCTCATATTAAAGGGGACAGAATAGGAGAGTTGTAGATGATTTGCAAACAAACTCATTAAGCTCTCACAATGTTTTTAGTATGAATTAGTGAGGTGACAAAGGACTGAATATGCTCTGATAGAGTAGCCTCACCCTGAAAGTATAACCTTAATTGTCTGTCAGATTCATTAAACATGTTCATTACTCTGCCACAGGTAACCTAGGGTACCTAATCACTGGCAACATGTTAGATACCACCACATAGGTAACTCTTCAGTCATCTACCAATATCATGCCTAACAGCTTTATTTCCACAGCTCAATGAATATTGCTTTATACATAGATCTTTCCATCATTAAAACAGTGACATTAAACAATTACTTATGGATTTTTTGTTATCTTGCTGCTATTTAATAAAAATAACTCTCCACTGGCCTTTGTAATAACCCCTCAGGAACTTGAAAATAAAAATGTTTTCTTTACTGATTTTGTCCTTTTCCATTTGGGAAATAGATGTCTCACTGTTTGGGCACCTGCATTCTATTCTACTGATTAAAGGGATACCACCACTTGTTTATTCTTCATTGTTTATATTTCTCATATGGAATCTTGAAAATAAAATTCCTTTCCCACTGACTTTGTCTTCATTTGGGGAATATGTTGATTTCTCCTTCCCCATCCATTTGCAGTGCCGAGGGCAACAACTCCCTTCTGATTCCTAAGAACCTGACCAGATTATAATAGTGTTATGAGGAGACAAATCTGGGGTCCTGTAACATTTAGCATCCTTTTACCTACTTAGAGTAGAATTTGGATTTTAAAGAGTCTGAATGTCTCTTACTCAGTCTCACACAAAAGGTTATGATGTTTTCTAGACTAAATTAGGAGCAGAATGAATATGACTTTTTATAGGATCTTAGTTTAAATTTTGAGTCTTGAGTCACGACTGATTACTTCCTGCAAAATTTTCCCTGCTTCTAATGAACCTTATAAATCTTCAAAGAATGTTGGAGAAACATTGTCTTTGCCATCACTAAACTCAAAATATTAATATATCCTTTGGATACAGCAAGGCCTCTCTTAATAGGACTTCAAGATCCATCAGTGACAATTCAATCAAATCTTTGTAGTTCCATACCTGCACAATGTAAGTGCCATAGTGTTGCTTTTAGAAGCTGTTCTTGCAGTGGTATGCTGAGCCAGCTAAGAATTAAAGTGGGGGCGGGCAGGGAATCCGTAAACATAAGCAACACTTGGATAACTGAAAACAAGCACTTCAAATGCTTCTCACAGAAACATGGCTGGAATAAGAAACAGTACCTTGGGAAGACTTTCAAGGCCAACAGAATGCTTAACAGTATCAAAATCAAATTATATATTGAAGATAAAGAGATAAGAGAACCAGACCTGAAAAATTACAAACACTCAAGGAAATATCTGTAATAATAAATATCTGCAAGCTCTGACCGTCTGAGCTCGAAAGATGGTTCCTTTCTCTTCCTCTAACCAAGCCAGTGATAATATTTTTCACAAAGTACTAGAAAGGTCCAAAACCGTTCTCCAAAACTTTATTTTCTTACATTGCAATCAGTGCTCTTCCCTGAAAACCATTAGGGCCCACGTAATCTCCCTGACGAATCTCTGCAGCTTTCAAACTAAGGAATGAAGAGTAACTTGATTTCATACGCAAGGGGGGATCGCTGATTTCTCTTTCCAAGTGTCTTCAGAACAACTACACAGATTTGGTGTGAGGCTAAGTCACATTTCATGGTAAGCAACTATACATCTTTATGTTAAAAGTGGTAGAGTCACCCCTACAGAAACTGACAAAAGACCACTGAGACAATCTGGGAAAATCTATCTATGTACAACTTACGAATTCTAGCTTGGTTTGATGAACTGTTTATACCCTTATGTCTTCTGACTGTCTTTACTGCATATTGCTGTCTGCACCTCCTGCTAAGGAGCAGGGGAATGGCACCCACAAGTCCAGCTTCAAAAGAGACTGTTTTAAGGGTTTTAACTAATGAATAGACTGGCCCAGAAGAACAACAGGATGGCTGAAGGCTAGGGAAAGCCAGTTTTTTTCAAGTTCTCTGCAAGAGCCTGCTTTTGGAGAGTGGAAAATCCCCAAACAGCAGAACAAAGAAATCAGGTGTCAGCAAAGCCCTTTAAGGACACAAAGACAGAGGTTGGGGAGGAGACTCAAAGAGACACATATGAAGCTTAGCAGAAGAGAGGAACAGAGAGGTGGGTCTTATCTGTGAAACCAGCCAAGGAAGACGGAAACTGGAGAGACAGGAGAGAAAGCGTCTCATCTGACTCAGAGTCTATGTGCAGGAAGGGGGAATCCTAGATTCTTCAGAGGGCTCTCTGACCTAAGCCCAGAGACCACTCTAGAACAGGGGTAGGCAACCTATGGCACAAGTGCCGAAGGCGGCACGCGAGATGATTTTCAGTGGCACTCACACTGCCTGGGTCCTGGCCACCGGTCCAGGGGCTCTGCATTTTAATTTAATTTAAAATGAAGCTTCTTAAACATTTTATAAACCTTATTTACTTTACATACAACAATAGGTTCGTTATATATTATAGACTTATAGAAAGAGACCTTCTAAAAACGTTAACATGTATTACTAGCACGCAAAACCTTAAATTAGAGTGAATAAATGAAGACTCGGCACACCACTCCTGAAAGGTTGCCGACCCCTGCTCTAGAATCATGATGAAATGCCAGCAGGAAAATTCTTGTCTGGATCTATATATATTTTGTGCAAAGTAAAGAGAAAGTTTGTTTAGAAACCCTCACAAAGCCTGTGAGTCCATTTGCTTCACTGTCATAGGACCCTGAAGAGGTGAATAGTAAATCCAGAGCACCCACAAGAATGGAGCTCTGGGAAAGCGTGTGCATAAACTACCAAGAAGCCAGGGAGTGGGGAGGTCTACACTTGTCCCAGGAGAGTTGGACAGCCAGATTGAGAGACCCTCTTTCTGGGAAGGGGTAACAGACATAGAGCTTGTACCCAGGAAGTATGCTGGCGAGGGTAAGGGGAAAGACTGTGCTGCAGCCTACTCAGTCCAAGGAAAGCTTAGGGGTCCACTGGTCTAGTGATTTGGGACCAGCCGCCTTGTGAGTTACTCCCCTCCAGCCAGGGGAGTAACTTGTGTCGCCTCAGGGGAGTGTCTTTTTCACACCCCGGGGCAATGTAAGTTAGATCGACTTAAGCTGTAGTGAAGACCTGCCCACAGAGAAAGAGACACATGGAAACTGTAGCAAGCAAGCTCTCCCCTGCAGTCTGTGGAAGTAACTGGGCTGAATGTAATTTACAAAAATCTACAAGGAAAGATTAAGGTTTAATTAAGAGGAAGTAGGTATAGAAGCCTTTATTGTTTTTACCCTTTGCTCTGCATACCATGTACCCTTGGGTGAATAAATAATGTTTTGTTTTGAAGAAGCTGGTTTTGAGTCACTTTAATTAGTCATTGTCACAGGCTACTGGAGGAACAGTGGCTTACTGCTGCCAAACCCAATTGGGTCCTGTCATGTTTATGACAGTTGGGAAATGGGAGCTGCAACCCTTAGAGACAGACTAGGAGCAGCAGGAACACATCGTTGTACCCAGAGAGGTGTGAGGGTAGTGAAACCTGTCCCCAGACGTGTTCATTTAGCTCAGCTAAAAGGAGTCTAAAAGCGCAGCTCTCCCTGTAACTGACAACCTTAAAGAGGTCTGATTTTTAAAAAGTGTTGAACACACCTCTCTTGAAATCTGGCATGCAGAAATTGAGGCACCCAAAACCAACAGTCACTTTTGAAAATCCTGTGCACTGTTTGTGTATGTATATAAAAAGAGAAGCACATTCGTGGTAAGTGATTTGTGAGTGATCTGGTATTCTGCAGACACACAAAGTAATTGCCACAGAATACACAAATGCTTGTTATAGAAATCTAGGCATTTTTCACATGGATAATGGATAATCATTAGCCGTCCGGCTTCTCTGTTTGCCTGGACCATTCTTGTGAACAAGTGGGGAAAAGGACACACATGATGCAACATGCAATGCTCATGTCATCAAACAATGTATTTAAAACTGGCATATTAAACAATACCGAAATCCTTATGTCAGCAGACTGAAATTTTTCTGTATCGGAGAACTTTAAAAAGCTAATTTTGGGAAAATGGTGCTTTTAAATTACGACTGTCAACCTGGAATGCACAACTTATAATCCATTTACCCCATGTCTATTATTTCTTCGTTATGTGGCTTGAGGATGACAATTTCAAAGTAAAAACAGTTTTAAAATATGATCATATTGATAAATTACAAAAAAAGAAATAACTGACATGTTCGGGTAAATTAAAAACAATAGTAAAATGTGTGGCATTTACTGCTAAATATTTTAATAAAATGGTAACATTATGATAAACTATTAGTAAAAACACAGGACTGAACAAAGACTAAAAACATATACAATATGCTCCTTAACTCCACTACAGAAATGCAAAGTCAGTTAGAACTATAGTTCTAAGAACATTCATGAAAACATTTGCCATTTAATGTAAAAGGAGGAAACAAGTAGATGAAAATCAATAGAACACCAAAAAGAACAGGAGTACTTGTGGCACCTTAGAGACTAACACCAAGATTACTCTGAAAAGTAAAGTTGTTCCAAAGAAGAATGCTTTAGCCTTATGCTAGTAAGTATTTTTGGAACAAATGTCATGAAAGAATGATCAATGTAATACTAAATCCAGTCACTGAAGACATATTTTAACTTGCCCTCCCGCAGCTCTACACGGAAATCAATTAGAGATTTACATTTTCCACTTTGCAGCCTGAAAATGCTCTGCTGGAATAGCTAAAAGTAAATCACGGGTAAATAGTGACTTAATGAACCAGTGAAACCTCTCCAGTGCCAAATGTAGTTGCATCTGTTAGCTTTAAAAGACTAAAGTATCTTTTTTTCCCATCGCCATAAAAGGTTCCTTATAAGAACCTAGTAAGCAACTGTACCCTGTCTGAACCTTTCTGCTTCAAGAATTCAAAAAGTTACAATTACACTTTGAATCAAAGCTACTACATTAAAAGACAGTCACACTTCATTACGCTTTATTCAATACTCTTTTGGAATTCTTGGTGACTCCTCCCTCACCCTCTACATTTAGCAAGGTGTCAGCTCTTTATTTTAAAGCAATACTAGATTTAAATTCAAATATAAATATATCAAACTACCTACCTACGTATGAAAATCCTGCATACCGACACTAATGATTTAGCAAGTCTTTCCCCACCGTCTGTTTCTATTGCTCAAATACTATACGGATTTCAGAAAATCTGAGGGGGGGGGAGGGGAGGGAAGAGAAGCCCTAACCTAAACAAAGTAAACCTCCAAGAACAAAACAGAGCGCAAATATAAAAGAAACACTGTAAAAGTGAGATTCCAGGGAAACACCAAGAAAAGAAAAATTCTAAGTTATGAAAACAAATCACTGACAGCAGAGTTTTAAATATAACATAACAGTCATAGAAGATTTGACAATATTTGTCTTAGAATTAGCGCTTAAGGTTATTAGCAAAGGGTTCACTGTCTTGTTTTTTAAAAAGCTGGAAGGTTTAATATCTTTTAACAACTTCTATTTCAGGGTGTCAAAAAAATGAGTTCACAGATTCACACATTAAGGCCAGACAATACCAATATGGTTGCTTTACCTCATATTTCCTACTACACTTTGCATACCCTCTGACAATGTTTGCTGAACCAAGGTATTACTTTACAATAACCATCATAACTAAATTGGGTATGCCCCGAAGTAAGTCCAATAAATAACAGACAAAAATATTCATTAACCATTTTTGAAGCAAAGTGTTAAAATGTATCTCACATTTGTTACTTTCAATAGTAGTTTCAAACAGTAAAAATGTGGTTTACTAAGTTGTGCTTTCTTGGTATCAACAGTTACAGTTTATAATGCTGATGCCAAAAAATAGCTTAGCATAGGCCTTATATGGTGCTCCATAAAACTAACACTGCATACATATCTAAGCCACCCACTAACTCCTGTAATTCTCATGACTGTTGCGCTTAGTGATATTCTTAGATAGCATTTAAGGATACTGTTCTTTAATAAATATTTCCCTCCTTCCACCATGCAACAGCCTATACAATGAGCAGAAACTAACTTTTGTATCTCAACAGTTGATCAGACAAGACATCTAACAGTCCAGAATGGCTCTGCATTCTTAAGGTTTATAAAGCGATACTCAGACTGATGCTTGTGAGCCACAAGTGGCTCTTTAACGTGTCTCCTGCGGCTCTTTGCAGCACATAATATTAAAACACTGTGTGATTTAATTATTAACCAAGCTGGATGCTTTTACTATGTTATTAACCAATTGTAGTTGATACAATAATACTTGGTCAGTCATTTCGCTGTGAGAATTAATTGATGTATATTTTATATATATAATAAAAATAGTAAATGAAGCAATGAACTCAGACTATCACGGCTCTTGGGGTAATGCTGATCGCTAATTTGGCTCCTGAACCACTGAGGTCTGAGTTTTACTGGTTTATAAGGTCTGTCTGGGGAGGAGGGTTTGTTTTATACCAGGGGTCGGTAACCTTTAGAAGTGGTGTGCCAAGTCTTCATTTATTCACTCTAATTTAAGGTTTTGCGTGCCAGTAATACATTTTAATGTTTTTCGAAGGTCTCTGTCTACAAGTCTATAATATATAACTAAACTGTTGTTGTATATAAAGTAAACAAGGTTTTTAAAATGTATAAGAAGCTTCATTTAAAATTAAATTAAAATGCAGAGCCCCCCGGATCGGTGGCCAAGACCCGGGCAGTGAGAGTGCCACTGAAAATCAGCTCACGTGCCGCCTTTGGCGCACATGCCATAGGTTGCCTACCCCTGTTTTATATGATGCTAGCTGCGCAGACAGACAGATAGTTAAAATTCTGTTAAATTGCTTTTAGCATTCTCATGCCAAATCACACACAATTTTTTGTCTGAAGAGTTATTGCCACTCAGCTCAAGTTACTTTCCTGTTCATTTTACGGGGTGCTTGAAGGAGGCTAAGGATCCTACTTGATCCCTAAAGCACTTTTGGGATATGTAGTGTGAAGAGAGGAGGAGGATTGTCTCTTCATAATCAAATATCCAGTTTAATTGAAACTATGATTCCCCCTTCCCCTTCCTGACCTATACATTCTACATTCCCTAATCTTGCTTTCAAGAGGTTCCTGTAGAACAGGGGTAGGCAACCTATGGCACGCATGCCGAAGGCGGCACGTGAGCTGATTTTCAGTGACGCTCACACTGCCCGGGTCCTGGCCACCGGTCCGGGGGGGCTCTGCATTTTAATTTAATTTTAAATGAAGCTTCTTAAACATTTTAAAAACCTTATTTACTTTACATACAACAATAGTTTAGTTATATATTTTAGACTTATAGAAAGAGACCCTCTAAAAATGTTAAAATGTATTATTGGCACGCGAAACCTTAAATTACAGTGAATAAATGAAGATTCGACACCCCACGTGTGAAAGGTTGCCGACCCCTTTTGTAGAAGGAAGCAGACGCCTCGCTAAGTCTGTTTGGAGGCAGATCAACTAACTTGAAATCTAGACTGCAAGGCCTTCACAGCTTTTCTGAACCTTATAGGCGCAATCCCATAACCTCTATGCTGCAATAGCTGTATTCAGACAAGCTGGGGACATTTACTCACACGTGAAGAAACACTCTCAAAATACTTGTCCCATTTGCTAATTGAGCCTAACTAAACTCTAGCCAAAGATGAACATCCACGAGTTTTACTGTAAATGACAACAAGAAGGGGAATCAGATCAATGCTACTGAAAATCCTGAACTTTAAGCACATGCATAAATGTTTGCAGGATCAGGATTTAAGACTTCAAGAGCTCCTGAGGAAAGGCAGGATTTTTTTTCCTATTCTCTCAACTACAATATTAATATACTTGGCATCTGTTTGGTCAAACTTTTTAATTGATCTCTGGATCATTTGACTGGCAGGACCTGAATGATTTTACATAGACTTTGCAGATCTATATTTGAATATTTCATTCACGCAAGGTACCCAACTGCAGGGACAACAAACACTAATTGATAAGTGTAAGAACTTGAACTTTGATGCCTGCCTCTTAAAGTGCCACCAAAGCCATTAGATTTTAATACATGACATTTGAAGTATTGCTTCTCCTCATAATAGCTGAATAGGAATGCCATGTTCACATACCAATTCTGCAACTCTGCTTTTGCAAGAAACAATTACATGCAGTAGTGCACTAAAGAAAAGAGTTTCCAGCAGGTGGGGAAAGATTCTTTTTTATTGGAATCTGTTGTTATGCTGTTAAATTCAGTTCCTTTAAAATTAATTTGTAAGTGCTCTATATGTGAAGAGGCTGCTGACACCTTCTGGTCAGTCACAAAGTACAAGTTTCCATGACTGCAGTGAGCACACAAGCATCATTTTTAATGCAACACAATTTTCAAAACAAATCTTTCAAATTTTTCCAAACACGGTATCTGGGTGCTCAGGATTATGTGTCGTTTTAGGCTATGCCTATCTTCCAATCTGATGTTATTCCAGAGAAATCGCAGCCACTTGGTTCCCATTTCACCTTTAGACCCTGACATCTTTCATATTAACACCCTACCCAGACAGTGATCATATACTTAGGCCACTGTTACGCTCTTTAAAAACAGACACGCCTGGAGAGCAGCTGCCCATAGATCCATTCATATTTTAACTTTGTTTCACCCTGGATGCATCATGGACTCAATCTATTAATGCATTTAGATCCGGTATTGTAACTCTCTATTTCTGTAGTGTTGGGATTACCAACATACCAGCAAACTAAACAAACCGATTCATTCTTGGGCACTTACCTCCAGGTTTTGTTTCTTTTTCTTTGGTTCAGTTTCATGGACTGGTTGTTCCTTTTCTGCCACACGCCGTTTTGATTTTTTCCTCCTTTTTTCTTCCTTCATTTCTGGGTTTCTCGTATTTTTTTCTATTCTGAAATTAGTTGACAGACACAGAAAGATCCATTTCAGCTACAATTCAGTATGAGCTAAGTAATGTACAATGCTGGAAAGCAACACTGGAGTGGAGTTAATCCAAATTTTTTACCCCAAATCCATTTGTGAAGGAGGTTTTGTCACAATGAATTGCATCAAAATGGCAGTAAACTGTGGATGTCAAATCACAGAAGAAAGGAGAATAAATATAGAATTTTAGCAATTTTTAAAACACCTGCTCCCCAGCCAACTTAGCATCAGTTGGGAGTATTATTTACTACATTTGGGTTTGGTCAAACTTCATATTAGGAAAGGTGTTGAATGTGCAGCTTAATTGGCTCCAATTAGGACTGGGTATTTTGAAAAGTACTAAAATATAATTAATAAACAACAACAAATGGGTATGTACAAACAAGTGGTAGGCCTAATTAGTAAACTGGAGAACTCGGTTGTGTTATGTAAAGAACTGCAAATGTTTCAATTTTGGATGTGTTTAAATAGAGAATTATTTTGCTTTTAATTTCAGACAGCCTAGGAATGGGGAAGGGGGAGAGATTCCAAGATAGCCCTGGATCTGACATCAGACAGACACTGGTCTGGTCCTCATGGATTGCTCTAACTTACATTTGGCAACAACCACATCTATGATGCATTTGTTGCAGCTGACAGCGACTAAAAGCTATAGGCATTTCAGCCACACCATCAACCTGAAACATTCAAGGGGCCATGAAGGAAGATACAGTTGCTGGATATCTCCAGACCACCTAGGCAATACTCAGCCTGTCTGACTGAATTTCCAGTAAAAGGCTCTACCAGTTCTGCACCAATTTCCATATAGAATAGCATTTCAAAAAGTTACTAATATGTAAATCTGTAAAAAAGATTTATTTTGTGATTAAGTAGGTATGCTTTAAAAACAAAGCAACATCAAAATGTTTTCCCAGGGAAAACTAAAAGATTTACTAACGGTTTCAGTTTAATCTGGTAGCAACTGTAACTTTAATACAGTAACACACCAACTTTATTTTATGGTCAGCAGCATGGCATGAAGAAAGAAAATATCCAGCCATCCTCAGATGGTCAGCTACTACAATAATTACTAATGATTTTAATTATACCATGTTTATCAGTTACTTGTTTGTGACGAAGGCTGCTACGTATCCTATGAAGTGCCCATATGGTGAGCAGGCACTAGAAAGGGTGTGGGGGGAAAGGAAGTTTACAGTTGTATGGTATTTAATCACAGACTGACCAGCAAAATCTACTAGCAATATTGACGAAGACCTTAAACGGTTACTCGGTGGGTTACTGTCACTACATAGAGAGTAAGAGCTGTTGTCACTGTAACACAACACACTGGTACTGAGTGTTGGTCAATTACAATACTTCAGTTTTTTTGTACTGACACCTCTAGTCTCATTCTCTCTCCATCTGTGCTGCAGGCCAATACCCCAGCACCGCTCATCCCCCGGTCCACTGAGCACTCTAACCAGGGCCTGATGTGTAAGCAGCTTATGCAACCACGAGACGACGGAATAATTTGCTCTTCCAAAAACCCCACGCAATGCCCTGGAATCTGGATGCTACTGGAGCAGCGCTCCCCTCCTGCTCGGTTAGGAGCTGGGCATTACTGCCGCCGCCCACCCCCCAGCTTCCAGGCAGAGAGAGCCTCCTGCGGAGCTACCCAGCGGCGAGGAGGCCACTGCCTGCGGCATAGTCATCCGAAACACGGGAGAGCCGGGTGGGGAAGGGCCCAGTACCGCTCACTCTGAGCATCCCTACCCCATGCCCTAGTGAGTGCCCCTCCCCCGGCCCCAGCGGAAGGAATCTCCTCCACAAGGGTCTCCCCCCACCAGGCCCTCCGGGGAGCCACCCACACGGCCCCCTCAGGCTCCGGGCAGGGGGCAGCCGGGCAGGCTTCCCTCCAGCGACCGCTCCTCGGGGTCTCAGGCGGGGAGCGCTGCCTCACCCCGGGGCTTTCTGCGCCCATAAGAGACTTGGAACAAGAGCCCGCTCACCCACCCACAGGGGCACCTACTAAGCCTCCCACTCGCCACGCACCTGTCACACCCGCCTCAGCACATTTAACTGAGCCCCGGGCTTGGCGCTGCAGACCGCCCCCTCTCTCTCATTGGCTCCCGAAGGCCAGCGAGGGAGCCTCGTTGGATTTCGCTTTGTCAATCACGGGAGTGGCCAATAGAAAGCCATCTTTGTCTTAAACCCGCCTCTATCCCCCGACGTGCGCGCATGTGCGCTCCGAGAGGGCCAGCCCGCGTGCGGGTGGGGTGGGGGCTCATTGTGTTGACATCATCGCTGTGCGCTGAGTCGGAATAGCCGGGCTCTCAGCTTCCGGAGTGGGAGGGGCCCCAGGAACTTGGCTCCTCCCAGCCGTTGGTGTCGTCCCCGCAACGCTCCTCTGTCTTTTCCCCGCCCTCCCCTTGCTCCTCTCGTTCCCCCTCCCACCCCACGCCTCCCAAAGCACGTGCCACAGAGCTGCCCTGGGGTGGGTGCTGCTGCCTCTGCGCGCACGCTCTCCTGCGGCGCCAGTGACACGTGCCTCTGGCCTAGGCTGCTGTTCTTTAGCCAGGAGCCCGTGTTGGGCAATGGACGGGAGATGCTGTCTGGACAGTGGCTGGTTTAAGCGCTTCTCTCAGGAGGAGTCGGTACCAAGAAAGAGCAAGTTGCCCTATATAGGCCTGAAGACCAGCTCTGTATAGTGCATAAGCTTCTCACACCAATAGAAGTTGGTCCAGTAAAAGATTACCTCACCCACCTTGTCTAGACATATTTACCTGTGCACCCAATCCCTCTTGCTGCAACGTCCCAACCTTAATCAGCCTGCAGGTCTGCCCTGCTTGTGTGTGAAGAGAGGAGAGACCTCACAGAGTCTATATTTTATAGTCTAATATTTGCTGCCACCTGGTAAATGATAAAAGTACTGTAGTACTTACGTTTCCGTGAACCTTAAGCAAAGTTGTCCATGGGAAACTATAAGCTTACGATCCACATGTGGACACAGATGCATTTTCATCCATGAAACGCAGCTCTGCCACAGACTCCCTCACAATCAGTGAATATGGAACTGTGAAATTAGCTGTTAAATAAATGCATCAACTCATTTTTAATCTGTAGGTTGTAATATTTGATATTTGAAACAGTTACAGTATTGGTAAATTGTTTGGCCACACAGGAAACAGAAACAGATCCTGTGGCCTGAGTGAATGAGTATATACCTCTTAGGATACTAGTACAAATACTTGTTTACAAACTTTTGCTTTCCATAGATATTCTCTGCTATTTATTTATTAACCAATATTTTCTGTTTCCACAATCATTCCTCTCAGGAAGCTCATTTGCTAGAATAATATAAAACAATACCAAAAGGAGTATGCATTTGTTTTCACATTTGAATAAATGGTCAAGGAACACTTTTTGCCATGGTATGAATATATGCTAAATAGAAAAATACAAGATGAGCCTTACCTAGATTATAGGATAATAATATGGTTGAAATACCCAAGGGTGTCATATTCTAGAGTTTCAGGGGGTAGCCATGTTGTATCAATAAAAACCAATGAGGAGTCCTTGTGGCACCTTAGAGACTAACAAATTTATTTGGACATAAGCTTTTGTGGGCTATAACGCACTTCATCAGATGTATGGAGTGGAAAATAAAGTAAGCAGGTATAAATATACAGCACATGGAAGGATGGGAGTGACTGGGTCACTACAAAAAGTAATTTCCCTGCTGTTGATATTCACCCCTTCTTGTCAACTATTGGGAATGGGCCACATCCACCCTAATTGAATTGGCCTTGTTAGCACTGACCCTCACCCTCCCAACTTGGTGAGGCAACTCCCATCTTTTCATGTGCTGTATAATTCATACCTGTTTACTGTATTTTCCACTCCATGTATCTGATGAAGTGGGTTTTCATATTCTAGAGTTGTGATTTGAGTAGCAACAAATAATATTTTATTGTGGGTCCTGTTGTGACATCCTGTGGTGAAATGTGGTATTACAGACAATGAAATCACTTCCAATTTAGGTAGATCGTGTCACTTGGTTCCAACATAGGTGGAGAAACTGATTCTATGAAACTGGCTTCCCTAGGGAAGTTTCCCAGGAAAATGGTGAGGAGGAGAGGGTAGAGGATGTTAAATGCATATGGTACCTTTCATCCTGAATGATTAAAGATACTTTGTAAACAAACTGATTATGGAGGCATGGGAGCAACACCCTAATTAGGGTTGTAGCAGGATTTCTGTTTAAAGCCAACTTTAAAAATGCTCTAAAATCCATTGGCAGAGGGCCTTGAAAATTACTGTACCACTTAAAGGCACAGGGCCTGTTGTGGTACAACTCTGAAGGTCATTTGGTCAAAGGTGTCCCCAGCTAGCATTTTTCCCTCAAAGAGGAATTGACCACCATGTCCATCCTATCAAAAACTACCATTTTCTCTTCATCCACCACCTATTGCTAGTTTGTAGATATTGGATTGGACAAAAAGGCTGAAAGAGGACTAAGTGCTACAATCGCCCTGACCAACTATGGTGCCACAAGTACTCCTGTTCTTCTTTCATCAGAACAAGACTCTAAATGGAGCAGAGTGGACATTGTTTAAAACAGAAAATGCAATGGTAAGGTGACAATGCCTTGATCACACAATTTTATTCTTGTAACTCCTACATTCTTATAAGGGACCTTAACTCCACTTTTCCTATGCATTCTGAGAATTAATCTTATAGTCTAGATTGATCACCTACAGTGTTAGCTTCCCTAGTAATAGAAGTTATTTGTGTGAACATAACAAATACAGGCATCCCCTTATGCTTCACTGCTGCCTCTGGAGCAAAAAACTACAACTTTTAAAACAGATAAACCATTATTCCAAGTATTGGTTCAGAAGTTTGTGCTGTGAGCCTCCTCTTTCGCAAGCTAGTCAATCTTGCTTATGAACTCATTGTAGCTAGTGGTGATCCAGGAGATAGGAATCTGCCTCTATTAGTTCTAAACCAATGCTCCAGCATAATAGTAGAGGGTCACAGGCTGTTAGTGGAAATGGCATTGTTCCAATGAGACATGAAATTGAGGTCCTGACCACCTGGCATCAAATTTAGATGAGGGGCCTGCTTAGAGTCCACTTCATGTAGTTACATTCTTTGTCAATACTGAGCCCCTTCCAGCTCATCTGAAACACTATTTTCGATGCCTAAGCTAAACTGCTATATATTGTTGAAAGTTGGTGACTAGCTACTTAAGGACTTTAGTTTTTCATTTGAAAATATGCCATCATTTGTTTATAAGAGCACTGCATATGCTACAGGGGGGAGGGGAAAGAAAGGATACAAATACAGCTCTTCCCAGCCCACTAAGCAAACAAATAAACCTCTCGCTCCTCTTATGAGCACAGCTATATTTCCTCTTGCACAAAGTAAGAAGATTGAGCTTTGTAGCACATCTTGAAGAGGATTCAGATTTCTAAGTACAGGACAACTGAGTTCTAGAAATGAGTTCTGCTCAAACACCTCTGTGGAGCAGTATGCCATAGGGAGTCCCTCACCTAGTTGATGGCAGATGCCTACTTAGGTCTGGTCTATACTACCCGCCTGAATCGGCGGGTAGAAATCGACCTCTCGGGGATCGATTTATCGCGTCCCATCAGGACGCGACAATCAATCCCCGAATCAGCGCTCTAACTCCACCAGCGGAGGTGGTAGTAAGCGCCGCCGACAAAAAGCAGCAGAAGTCGATTTTGCCGCCGTCCTCACAACAGGGTAAGTCGGCTGCAATACGTCGAATTCAGCTATGCTATTCACGTAGCTGAATTTGCTTATCTTAAATCGACTCCCCGCTGTAGTGTAGATGTACCCTTAGTAACTCCACAGCTGGAGTTACTTTAAACTGCACCCTACAGCCAATACAGAGGGATCAGGTGACATGTTCACACTATACACTGCTTAACTACAGCTTGTTTCCAAATGGATTTCAGATGTGCATTGCAATCTTGGGGGTGTGGTATTAGTAGTAACAGTAGTGTTTTGTTCACTACTTTAGTGAATCCTTTTGCTATAGACATACATAGGTTTCCTTCTTCCTCAGTTTCCATGCTGTTTGGTTTTACAAGGAGAAAATGCTTGCTATTCTATTAGGACTGAGGTATTCCAAATACAGAGAACAGAACACATTACTGTCCTTTACAAAAAGGAAAAGCAATTTATTGGAAGTTAAGAGATTAAGATAAAATAATTTATAGTTTATTTGTACTGTAGAAAAATATGCACATGCTTTAGACAATAAATTTACATTAGTTTAAAGGAGAATTTCATCCAGGCCTTTGGACTGCCTCAGCTCATCAGCATCTGAAAGAGCAGAATAAGTTACAGATTTAGGCTCAAGTCCTGCAGCGATCAACCCTAACGAGGAAAGTTTGAATAGCTAGTTAGTGTCGAAATAGTCTGATGGCTGAACTAATGATACTAGTGACCCAATAATGAGTTCTTATATCTTGACCAGGTCAAGTGCTGGACGGAGTCTGCTACTTATTACAATGACTTAGTAGCTATTTGAAGACTGTACATTTATCCACTATGCAGAGATTGTTTGGTTAATTAGCCACGTCTTGGATGGTTATATGCCCCTCCTTTACACACCTGGCATTGCTCACATGTCGACTATAATAAAAGTTAAGGAAGGTGTACCAATGGCAGTTCTACATCCTGTAGACACAAGGCTCTGATTTATGTCATCTTGTTTTGCTAATCTCATAACCACACTTCAGTTTATACCTGTTGCGCTGAAGATACCAGTTAGAAGGCCTCTTGTTTGATCCGGCTGGCCTGAAGTTGGATTCAGATGCTCTCATTATAGCTGCAGATCTACAAGGAAATAGAACCATGCTGAACATCTGTTTATTCCACCACCAATCACACATCCATCCACTTCCAGATTTGTGCAGAACTGGTCACCCAGCTGCTCTAGAATCTTATTGCATGGCGCAAGGAAGGTAGCTGTGCCTAGAAGAGACATGTTACTCATTAGAAAGGATCAAGTTTATACTCATTGTTTCCTACAGTAACACTTGGATACTAAGGGAATTGGTGCTTAGAGAAGTCAGAAATTCAGTAGAAGTTAGTCTGATACAAAAGGCTCACCACTAGAAAAGTCAGTCATCCCTTTCCTTCCAAAGGAATTCTTAAATTGCAGGACTCAAGATTAACTTCTGGGAGCAAGGGCTTTAAGATTAAAAGAGCACAATACTTCAGTGAGATGCTGACCGACTGTCCTCCCAGAGATAATTTGAGAACTCATTTAGCTGCAAGTTGCAGAAATAATGGCATGATCTCCCCTCGCTCTGGCAATTGCTTTCCTACTTCAGCCTGTTTCCCCCTACACTCTGAAATTTAACATCCTTACCCAGCTTTGGAGATGGAGCGACCTGCTCCTTTGCAGTCATGATCCAGAGGATGCCGATGTTTTATACAGAAGTTTCCACAGCATTGGTTACAAACAAGCTTCATCATCTCTTTCCTTTTGCAGCCTTCTTTTAAGCACTTGTTTGTGAAAATCTAAAATGTAGTACAGGACAGTTGCTTTAGTTCAAGCCGCAAATACTTCACACATTACTTGCAAATTAAATTTTCTACTCTGACCAAGATGGCATGCAGGCCTCTAAATTGGCTTTACCTGAAATTTACAGAGCAGTTTGAATAATAAGATTGAATTCAAGGAGTTGGAACAAAGTTAAATATGCTATACTGCTTAGTGGGCAAAATATAACCATTGTCAGTCTTGCTCTGCACTGTTTCTGGTCTTCGCAATAATCCAATTAGCGCTTGCTGAAGTCAGAGCTACTAGATTGTTTGGGTACGGAACACCTTTAGCTTGGTCACCAGTTCAAACCCAACTGGTCAGGAAAGGCTGATGAACAGATCGAATCACTGTTTGCTGGTCCACAGTGTAGATTGTTCTCTACCACTAACTGGACTAATGCTCAGATCTTGATCAGTACAGTTAGGCAAAGAATTATGAGTGTAGGGATCTCTTCTAGGAGTCTTCCAGAGGAAGCCTGAGGCCTAGTGTCAGCATAGGTAAGTGAGCTTGCATTGCTGCTGCCTGTGTCATACTGTTGTGCAGTTAGGAGGCTTGTCTCCATAAGCAGCAATTTAGATTTCAAAGGGAGTTTCCTTACCCTCTGTTTCTGCTGAGTAGGATCATATTTGCAGTCCCTGTCCATGTGTGCTCCAACTACAATGTCTGGCATCTCTCCTCTTCTCACTGGGATGGGAGTGTTACATAAAGGACATACTGGAACCTGCACATCCTGAAGACAGTGAAGTTAGATTAGAAATGGGACTGAAAGCAAGCTTTCAAAAGGAAGACAACTCAGATTTCCATCCCTTGCCTTTGAAGAGGAGCGGTGAGGGGGGAATATCTCAGAGTGGCCCTCCATTCCTATACCAAGTTCTCTTCAGAACTTCCAGTACATCCACTTCAGCAGTGCTGGATTCTGCATTTCCAGTTACTACAGGAAGTCCATGTCAAAATCATTGTAGTTAGAGCTAGCCAGCTACAATTAAGTCCCATCTAATTTGCTTTTAGATCACGTAATTTTCAAATCTTGAGCACTTTCCTTGTTGATTTGGTTTCTTCCCTAGCCCTAATTGTGCTAGTCCTTTTGTTGAGTTTCCAGGTATGGCGTACAACTATGGTTCTAGAACCACAAGCAACTGCAGCAAGAGAATACAGGTGACAAGAGTTTGAAGACTGCACAAGAACAGCACATTTGTTAACTACATTAGATGACTTGTCAAGTCAGATTCTGGACCTAGATAAGATGAAGTGTTTATTTCAAATAAAGCTGTACTTATTCTGGCCAGTAATTCTGCATTGCTAGAATGCAAGTTTGAGAACTGTCTTGATAACCCAAATTCCAGTTCATACTGAACCATATTATAGCCCAATGTTATCACTAATCAGACTTTCCATCCATCAAATATTTTGTCATTTGCTATTCTGTAGTTTTGTGTTCATGGACTTTTTTTAATCAAGTTAAGGTTTTGAGAAAACTCACTGAACCCTCAACTGGTAGCCACTGCATTGCTGAAGATGCAAGGCACTGTATCTGCACTCTTTATGGGAGCCCAATTTAAGTGAAGGATGCAATCAGGTTTGCTACAGCTTACAGTTTTACCATTTGAACTTCTAAATTCAGTTGTAAACTAAATCCAAGTCTACTGCAAGCAGAAGACCCAGCAAAGCAGGCTACAAGAAACTCCTAATCAGGTTTCAAAGTTGGCTTTCATCACAGCTAGAGAATTCCTTAAGTGCAAGCATTTGGAATTACCATTAGACACTTACCTTCTTATATGAAGAGGTACATTTGTGTTGGTCATACGTGATGTGATCTTTACAGAAAACTTCCTTACATGCATCACATTTTAAAGGAAGGAAATCTGTAATAAGAAGATAACATTATATGCCTGCAAGTCCTAAATGGGGAAGATGTAGATATTTACCTTTTAAAGTAATACTAAAACAATCATTGTGAGTAAATTCCTCATGCATTAAGTAGGTAATACCCAAGCAGGTGTCTGGTTACTCAGAATCCAAGACAGCTTCACATGGAACTAGTTTAGGCCATTCCAAGTTGTATATTTTAGTGAGCAACAGGGAGAAGAGCTAGCTTCTCTGAATTTGAAAGTGCTAGGGTAGCCTCATTTCTGCCTTTTAATTCACAAGTTATTTGTAAGACGTGTTAAACCACCAATACAGTGAAACAAACTGCCCCGTCCCCTCTCTCACCACCACAACAGCAGCTAATAGTTCAGGGGGCATATATTAGTCAGAGGCACCAAATACTCTCCCAGGCCTCAAATCACAGCAGATTTGCTTTAGTTCACTTTAGTATACCCAAATACTAAAGTCTCCCAGCTGTTAGAGTGAATGGCTGAGACAGCTTAGAGAAGTGTAGCATCTGCAACTATTCTTGGGGTAGCCTCATGATTAATAGCTGATCTATATATAGTAACAGGAGACTCAATGCATTACAACAAGAAATCCAGATATTTTGACAGGCATACTGTATACCTGTCTTGCCAGAGTCCACAGTCTGAGGTGCTTCTCTAGATTCTAGTATTTCACTGATGGGTGGAGGTTTATTTCAGTTCTGGCTGTAATTCTAGACATCTCAGATGCAGATTGACAGATATCTGCAATAGTTTAGTGTAGGACAGTTTGCACTTGCTTCTTTAGTTCCTCTCTTCTCCAAGACCTGTACTGCTCTATCAGCTCATTTCAAGGCTTGTCCACAAAGACTCACTTCCTGTACTACTATGCTAGAGATCAGATGTGAGGAGTTTAACAGTCCTCAGATATGAAGGCCTTGGGATAGCAGACAGGATTTTCTGATCTCAGGTTTCTCTGCTGACCCAACAATATGACCTTTGGGACAGCATTGCAGTATTTGGTTCAGGTTGTCCCTAAGAAAGTGCTGGAAGTATTAGTTTGTGGGTAAGCCACATTAGTATTGCATACCTTGTGTAGTTAAGCAAGTATTCTCAGAGTACTGATGGGTACATTTTACTAGGACTAGACGATATTGTCTAGTCAGACTCATCTGGTCCTGGCAGTGTAAACAAATTCATCTCACTCCTGTTCTCTAAATCAGGAGTATCCATCTCATACCTCAAGTCAGGTTCCCCCCAGGAGGATTTGATGCACATAGCCCTTTGGCATTTATGGGTTCAACTGATCTTATGTCAGTACACCCTACTAGTCAGAACCAGACCTGGACTTTCATTCAGTAAATCACCCCAACTTCTAGAGTACCCCTTGTCTCTAGGAGAGACAATTTGGTTCATGCAAAGCAATCAAGAGGACTAGAGCAAATAACAGAATGTAGTAAACTAACTATACCAGTAGTTGCATTCAAAGTGCATCTTACCCAGCTGTTTGCAAGTTTTTTCTGAACAATGCTTGCCCAAGTCTGGAAACTCCATAATAGACCAGCAGATCCTTCAAGCTCCTTGGCTACTACAGCAGTCACCTTCAAAAATGAAGTTGTGGGTTTAGTTTATTGCAGTATCAACCCAGCTCCACCTCACCCCAGTAATCAAAGCATTTTTTTTAATCAAAGCATTTCGTAGGAGCAATCTTTAGATTTGGCCAGAGGACGGGATCAGCCAGCACTAACTCTGAAAACAATGGGTGAGGCTAGCACCCCGCCTTCCAAAGCGAGCGGCTGGCAACAGGTCATTAGCCACAGGTCACACCAGTGAGGCAGGCCAAGCCACCAGCTCCACCTCTGGCGAGCAGGGAAGAAACCCACCAGGAAAGGATCTGGACGGTCCTTGGTGCAGACAGATCATAGCCTCCTAAGGGCGAGCGGGCAGCCAGAATGAGCGGCGCCCCCCGGAACTCCCCCCGCCCCGCTTGTCTCCACCCTGGGCAGCGCGGGTGGGTGACCGCAGCTGTCAGCAGAGCCCGTCTCTGCCCCACTAGCCAAGGCCAACCCCGGGCACGGAGATGGGGGGGAGGCGCACTCTGAGCGCCAGGAGACAGAGGCGGAGCCCAGCCACCGGCCCAAGCCTCACAGCAGCGCTGAAGAGAAGGGGCTGGTGCCCCGGGAGACCCACTCCAAGGATACAGCCACAGCCACAGCCACAGCCGCCGCCGCCCGAGCACTCACCGCACGTTCCCCGCTCTATAGCGTAGCCCCAACCAGCCTCGCCGCGCCGGGCCTTTTATCCAGCCCTCCCGCTGAGTCACGCGCTGCGCGGCCCAGCTGGATTTTGCCGAGTCATGCCTGGCGCGTGCGGTTAATGATGACATCCGCACCCCGGACCAATCACGGTTCGCCGTTGGCGCGTTCTAAAGCGCTAAGTCAGCACGCGGCCAATCAGCGGCCTGCAACTGTGCTGAGTCAGAGGGCGGGGGGGGTCTTGCGGGGCTCCCGAAGGGGAGGGACGATGACAGTGCGGGCCTGTGTGTTCTAGAAGAGCCTGGACTAGGCAACGCCCCAGCACCCCAAGGCGGGAAGCCGGTAGGGGCAGGTCCCCCGCAGCCCTTGCGGGGTCGCCACAGCGCTGGGGCGGGTATTGGGTAGGGGGGGCAGGATCCCCACAGCCCATGGGGGAGTAGATCAGGGTCGCCACAGCTCTTGGGGCGGGTATCGGATAGGGGTAGGATCCCAACAACCTTGAGAAGGATTAGATAGGAGCAGAGTCCTCTCAGCCCATTGGGGAGTAGATCACTGAGGGATGGGTACAAGCCAGAGTGAAGGCCTGGAATCTAGGAAGCCCTAAATACACCTCTACCCCGATATAACGCAACCCGATATAACATGAATTCGGATATAACGCGGTAAAGCAGTGCTCCTGGGGGGTGGGGCTGAGCACTCCGGTGGATCAAAACAAGTTGGATATAACGCGGTTTCACCTATAACGAGGTAATATTTTTTGGCTCCCAAGAACAGCGTTATATCAGGTAGAGGTGTACTTGTCTTTAATAAAACAAAAATTGTGCCATCTTCTTTTTTCTATTCTTTGCTGTTTGCTCTCCATTCAGCACTGCTGTAGAGGTCTAAACATCGTGTTCTGTAGCAAGGCAGCGGACACCAGTTAAACCCCATGTAGTGTCAGGAGGTAGGCGACATCCATGCCGGGCAGACAGGAGCTTAGCTATTTGTCATGTAGTATTTGTATATAGCCACAAATGTACATGAACATAATTCTGTACAACACTGGAATACAGAATGTTGCCTGTCTGAAATGGATGGTAATCTAACATAAGAGTTCATACAAGGGCTGGTTCACACTAACCCCCCAGTTCGAACTAAGATACACAACTTCAGCTACGTGAATAACATAGCTGAAGTCAAAGTATCTTAGTTCGAACTACAAGGTACTTACGGTGGGTCCACACGCGGCAGGCAGGTTCCCTGTTGACTCCGCCTACTCCTCTCCCGGAGCAGGAGTACTGGTGTCGACGGCAAGCACTTGCGGGATCTATTTATCGTGTCTAGACAAGATGTGATAAATCGATCCCAGAAGATCGATTGCTTACCGCCGAACCCGGAGGTAAGTATAGACGTATCCCAAGAGACCTACTGACAGGCCTACGTGGGACTCAATTTATCTGCCTCTAACTATGTAGTTGTGACACAATCTTCCTAGGATTTGTGCTTACAATTCTCAATAATTGAGGCATTCCAACAAAGACTTAGGGCTTGTCTACACTGGCAAGTTTCTGCACAGTAAAGCAGCTTTTTGTACTCAAACTGCAGACGTGTACGCACTGCCAAGCCACTTTGTGTGCAGAAACTCCTCAGTTGCCGTGCTGCAAAAAAATCACTTCAACAAGAGTTGAACGGGTATTTGCTCCAGCGCTCTATTGCCAGTATAGACACTTGATTGCTTTCTGTGCTGTAATTGGCCTCCGGAGCTGTCCCATAATGCGTCAAGTGACTGCTTTGCTCATTGTTTTAAACTTAGCTGCCCTGGAGACATGCACCCCTCCCCTTTCAAATCACTGTTTCTGACAGCCCTTGCCTGCTGTGCTGATCTGCTCTCAGACACAAAGCAAACCATTAATGTGGAATGCTCATGCTGTTGAACACAGAGGCAGATGCTATGTAGAGAGCCCAGGGAGGGAGGCAGGGGTTGAGGTCGGAGTTTCCCCCTACCCCTGCCTCAGGACTGGTTGCTTCCTGTCGCTGACTGAACTTACAAGACAGCATGCTGACACACTCTCTGTCCCCCCAAAACACACAGTCTCGCTCCCCCCCTCCATATACACACACACACACTCCCTGTCACACACTGTCCCCTGCACACACACACACACTTCAGTTGAAAAGCAGCTGGCAATGTAGTAGGATGCCCATGGAACAATGGGATTGGGAACTCTGTATCATGTGAGGTTGTGCCTGCCCCATGAGGCATTGCAAACCCTTCCCAAAGCACCCTGCGGCCAGTTGCACAGTGGGATAGCTACCACAATGCACTGCTGTCTTTGCTGTTGCAAGAGCTGCTAATGTGGGTGCGCTCCAGCGTCACGAGCACAGTGGGGACACGCAACAGCGGTTTAATTCCAGCGGTTTAATAAAAGTGGTATAACTTGTGGCGCAGAAACTTGCCAGGGTAGACATACCCTTAGTTTGCTACACCATCCATTTAGATGGCAACATTCAACCCAAGGGATCCCACAGCTCTAAAGTAAACCAATTTCATACACCCAGGTAGAGGCAGTGTTCTTTAACAGCGAGAACAGAATGCTGATTGTGGTTCTATTTCCTACTCTTCTGCTAACTCCCTCTCTGGCTTTGGGCAAGTCTTCTGCATCAAAATTTTCAACAGAGATTTCAGTTTCTGGATGCCTAACTGAACATAAAAACGGCCATACGGAATACTGGGTCAGATCAATGGTTCATGTAGCCCAGTATCCTGTCTTCCAACAACAGCCAATGCCAGGTGCTTCAGAGGGAATGAACAGTGCAGGTAATCATCAAGTGATCCATCCCGTGTCACTCATTCCCAGCTTATTGTGAACACAGGCAAGGGACATTTGAGAGCATGGTTTTGTAAGTTAATGGAAGCTGTGAGTGCTCGAGTTGGACACCGCCCAAAAACTAGGCACCCAAAACTCAAGATCTACTTTTGAAATGGCTGATCTTTCCCTCCCAGTACCTTACTTTCCTTACCATTCAAGTATGGATAATAATACGTCAGTGGATGTTGAGGATTATTAATTAACTAATGTTTATAAAGTAAGAGTCTAGAAATGCAAATTATTAGTGCGTCTCTGATACTGTTCTCTAGGTAACCCCATAATAAATACCTGACTTCCCCATATAGTATTAGGAATTGCGTGTGTAGAGTGTGATCGTAGGATCAGGGAGTCATGTGCTCATTTAATCGGCTGGAGGAAGGCATATGGTGTTTGGATGACGATGACTAAGGCTGATTTGTGCTGTGTACACAGTGAAAACAGCATGTGGTGATCATGTGACATAATGCTGTTACATCATGTTCACATAAATCTCTCTCTCGTTTACACTACGGGCAGACAAGACAAGCCAATGCTAGCGCTCTCTCCTGAAAATACTGTCTCTCTGCCTGAAATGATGTTGCATTGTCAGCCAGCCACTGTTTCGGTACAGGTTCCAGTCTGATCCGTCAAAAATGATGGTCATAGTGAAAGCCAGAAGATGCAAGCAGACGAAGAAGAATTAGCCAGACATATACTTCTCTGGAAATGTGTATGAACTAAACTCAAACTGGTGACTTGCATGCACAGCGAGGGTGAAGATGTGCAAACAGGAAATTTTCTGAAATTGTGGTGGGGAAGTGTGGTCACTGTAAGTCTCTTCCCTCTTCAACAAAACGATTGCAATGCCAGCACCCACTGCAGTTTCTCTCTTACCCAACTAAGGACAACCTCTGATTTCTCCTTCATTTACATCAGTAACAGCATGAGGGGTGGTAGATCCCTCCTTAACTGAAGCTGCCAAAGAGGCAGATGACCCAAGTGACTCTTCATTTTTGCTGCTCTTGACTTCCACTGTCTTCCTAGCTGACTCAAAGAGTGGATGTAATGGTAGGCAGCACAAAACTGGGTGAACACAATAGTGTCAGGAGTACATGTCATAGGACAAAACTGAGAAACTCCTTGAGGAAGCTGGGGGCATGAGAGGTTGTAGCTAAAAGCAGGAGTCTCTTCACAAAAGCAGGAAGTTATATTTTTGTACTTTTTGTTACTTTGTGGCATTTTCTACAAATATCAGTGATCATATAAAACTGCTGTGTTTGGATAGCAAGAGTAATGGAAAGACCCTGGATTTTTACCATGATACATAACAGGAATGAGATCGTATTACAGATGAGGAACTGAGGCACAAGAGAGGTTAAATGATTTACGTACTGTCACACACCAATCAATGGCACAGTTCAGGATACAATCCTGACTTCCAGCCCTTTAATCCCTAGAGTATAACGTATCTAAGAGTCGGACAGTGATATGATAGGCAGCCACCTAAGGCATCACATCTCAGGGGCACTGGAATACTGCTGGGACTGCAGATATCATTCACCTCCAGGCAATCAGGTGCCAAATAATTCCATTTCTGGTGACAGGGTTGTGATGTTGCTTTCTACACTCATCTATGCCCAGTTTATATATTGTGGAGCAAGTTGAGCTACATGCAGTGTTTGCTCCAGATCATGGTGCTTGGGACTGGTATCTACAGCGACTTAGGTCAAACTGATCCAATGGACCTGGTCCAATCAGTAATAGTTTTACCTGTGCAGAAACTACATGATCAAGGCCAACATTCTTTCCAAGGTCTCCATAGACATTCTTCAGACAGCTTTTTTTCTGTCCTCAGCTGCACTTGCTCATGAGGGGTTAAGTATTTGTTGTTTGTTGGACAACATTTAGTGCTGAAGTGTGAGCCGTTTCTCCTCTTGATGCAACATGTTAGTTGTCATTGATGCACTGTCACGTTCTGGGGGTGCAATCCAGGCCAGTGAGGGGTTGTGTCACTTCCTGCCTTGTAACCCTGAATGCCTCCAAATGCTCTGCTACTGTAGTTCCCTTGTCTGGATTCTTCCGGTTAGCATAAAAGCAAGCAGAGAGAGAGAGAGAGAGAGAGAGTGTGAGTGTGTGTGTGTGTGTGTGCGCGTGCGTGTGTGTGAAAAGCAGCTCTGACTCAGTAACTCTGATTCCACACTCTGCCACACTCTGCCACACTCTGACCTGGCAAGATGACCCAAATACCACCTCATCCCGAATTTTCCCAAAACTATGTGATCTGCAATGCCCAGCACTCTTCTGGACTATCAGAGAGAAATTAAGGTTCATTTGTTCCTTTAAAGATACAATACCCAGCAGCTTGCCACATTAACTGGAATTAACATTCACTTTAAACCCACACAGCACTGGGTTGGTTTAGATTAAAAATAAAGCAAGTTTATTAGCAAAAGGAGATAGGATTTTAACTGAGTTCAAGTATATAGGATAGAGTTAGAAATGGTTACAAGTAAATAAAAGTGGAAAAATGCTGTCTAGAGGCTAAAACTTAACTAAACAAGCTACAGCCTTTGTTCAAGGTAGTTTTCTTACCAACCTACCTTACAGCAAGGTGTCTGGCCACTCCTCTGGTCAGGATCTCCCACAAAGTCCAAAGTGCTCAGTTCCTTTGTCCTCTGAGGTAATAACTTGGGGTTCTTTGCCCCTCTCTTGTATAAAAGTGCACCTTTTAAATTGATTCTTCTGAAGGTTACCACCAAAGTAAAATTAATTGAAGCTGTGAGGAAGGCAACATAGTGATGGTGAAGGAAGTTTCATGCTGGTTTCATCTCCCACTGGTGTTGGCTAAAATGCAAAGTGATTGTTTCCTTCAATCTCCTCCCCTGCCATGATGCTAGGTTGATCTCTTACCCTTGTTGTCTTGAAGGTTCTGTTTACCTTCTACATGAACTGCATTCCCATTATTTCTTAATGTACCTTGGAAATACCTTCAAGGTGGCAGAACCACATTCCTTTGCCTAGGGTGAGGTAACATTAGCCCTGCATGGCAGACACTCTTTGATAACATCATTTCCAGTATGTTTGTAATTTTGAATTTGTCCTCCTTACATACACCACACACTAATATGAACGATGGCTGAGTTATTAGCTTTCTATTGATACCTTACATGTTATCATACAGGTTACGATATTAGTGAGTTGGTTATGATATTAGTGAACTGGTCCGGCCCACTGATACTCACTACCAGATACCAATGAGCTCCTGGCCCTCTTGCATTGCGATGCTATTAGGGTCACATGTAGTGAGTCTTGAGTTTGTCCCCCAAGCTTGCTCAGAGTGCACATAAAAATGGCAGCAACTGAAATTCATACCTATGAAACCAGCAAAAGGACAACAGAAGCCCATCTGAGTACATCAGGGATGTAAAGAGAAATATAAGCAATTGGGGGTTTTATAAATATAAACAATATGATAGGGAGACCTAGAAAAAGAAAATCAGGCACAGGAATGTTAAATGGACAACTATGGAACCACTATTACACAGGCGATAATCAATAAGCAGCTGCAAATCCTGCTAACCCCACAAATGGAGCAAGAATTATGGAAAAATGGACATGTTCCTCTGAATTCTGCATTGAGCCAAACTGAATTCTATTCCTTGACTTTCTTATGCTGACTAAAGGTGTGGGGTGAGGTGATGTGTATGTTGCTTTCCCTGTAACCGTTACGTGACTTGCAGGGAGACTGTATATAAGGAACCTATAAGAGGAGAGGTTTGTGCTCCACTTGTAAAGGAGGAATTATTTAGTGATTCAGTTAATGCTGAATTGCTTGTATCTGTCTAGCTAGGTTAGGGTGACCAGATAGCAAGTGCGAAAAATCGGAACAGGGAGGTAATAGTTACCTATATAAAATAAAGCCCCTAATATCGGGACAATCATGATAATATCGGGACTTCTGGTCACCCTAAGCTAGGTTTTGATACCAAGCCCATCATATTATCTGAACACTGGTATCTGAAAGTTAGGACTCGTATATGATAAAGAGCTTGCAAAAAGCAAGGGCAATTGGCAGATCAGTTTGCTGCTTTGGAAATATAGTTCTGAAGTAAAAGTAATTGGAAAACGTCTTTGGACTGATAGAACCAGAGCTCTCCCTCCACCCATAAGTTTTTTTTTAAATTCTGTTTTATGGGAGTACCAAGTCAAATCAATATACTTTGCTTTTTTCCCCTTGCCCCCTAAAGTCAGTGAGAGCTGTATTATTCTCAGGTGCCCTAGAAGTGAGTTCCACTCATGAGTCTCACCATTGTCACTAACAATCCTACTGGAACAGTGGAACGTAGCTGTAGTGGGTGGTCATGGACATGTAGAAAGATGTGGGTCCTTGGGGAACCTAGGCTAATCACATGGAAGGCTTTGAATCCCAGGACCAAATCTGTGAATCTGTATGCTAATGCAGAGAGCAGAGCTTTGGGTGATGTGCTCTGTGTTGCTGAGTAGGCATGCTTTCTGAACCAACTAGAGCTTTTTCAGACTGGCAGCGTCATTCTTAGGTATAATGAACTGCAATAATCAAACCTAGATCTTGAACGTGTGGAACTGTGTTAGGAAATCAAGGTCAGCCAGAAATACAAGAGAGCTTGTTTAGCAGCCATGGCTATTTGGGCATATAAAAGAAGCAAAGAGTTCAAAAGGACCCTAAGACTGCAGTCTGTCTTGATGGCCAAAGGTAAATCACCCTCCATAGAGAGTGATGCTATGGGCACGGCATGTCCTTCAAAGCAACTTCCTGCTCACTCCCAGCATAACCTCCATCTCTCAGGTTCAGTTTCAGCCAATTGGCTGATGGCTCCCAGACACTGGGAGAGTGAGGAGATGGTGCAGTTACCACTTGATGGTGATGAAATGTAGATCTGGGTGTCATCCAGTTGTTGGCACTTAAACTCATACTGTTCCATGGATGAATCAATAGTTGTGTAATTAAAACCCATTCCCTCTGAGTCATGCTACACTACCTGGGTTCTACATGTTTAGGGTAGTCAGCGCCTTATGTTCTCACTAGCCTTGCTCATTCTTCTGACGGGGGTTGGTTGTTACAGTTGTCAGAGGAGCAGAAAGAAATAGTAAATGGCAAAGAATAGTCATATAGGAAGAGTAATAAAAGGCCCAATCATGCAAGGTGCTGGGGCTTCAGGTCCTATTATATTATTTATAGAGCACTCAAAAATGTGCTAGGTAAATTGCAGAGCAAAGAAAAGCACATGTCCTGAAGATCTTACAAGCTAACTCTTACCTCCCAGGAGCACTCAGCACTCCATAGGATGAGACCAAAAAATGTTCCTGATAGAAGAGAGGGAACTGGAGCTAGGCTCTGAGGAAGAGGCCAACATCTTACGCAGTTATTTGGCTTATGTTGTTATGCAGTCTGGAGAGCCGCCTAAGACAGGGATCATGTTGTGTGGTATGATAGGGGAGGAGTTAGTGTACAGATAACAATGGAAATGGTTATGCAAAGATTAGATACTCTTAAGGAAGACTGTAAATCCCAAGTCTTGAAACTTATACAGTACAGCCAGGCGTCTTAATAGAAACGAGGATTAGAAATTAGCTGAGGTCTTAGTGATATTTTTAGAAGTTCTTTCCTGACAGGTTAGGCTGCTGAGAACTGGAGGAAAGTGCCGAACCCGGCATTATTCAGAAAAGGATCACACGATGCGGCATGTGATTATAGGCCGTCCAGCTTAACGGCAAAGGGATGGGAAGGGTTAGAAATGATTTGGAAGGATTTAGCAAGGGAAATTGCTTGAGAAGCAGAATTTGATTAGGGACAGCCAACATGGATTTATGAGAGGAAAGACATGTGTAACTAACTTGCTGAAGGCTGGGGGAGATATGATTGCCATGACAGCCAATGGCGATGCACTGAATGTTACGTAACTTGAGTTGCAAAGAGGGAGCCTGATCTTGTAGTCCCCAGTAGTTCCCGGACAATTTTGTTCATGTTTGCCACTAGCAGAGAATTGGTGGATAGGTTCCCTTGCCACACCGCTCTCTTCCTGCCTCCTTCTGTCTTTCCCTCCCGCTTTGCTCCATTCCTTTTCCGAGATGGATTTTTTTGGTCTTTTCCCCTGTGACTGCTCCCCTTCTCGATTCCCCCACTCACAAAGCTCTGTGCTGGTTAGCTGTGGAAAAGCCTGGGTGAGGTCAGACAAAAGCACTCTCCCCAGCTCACGTGAATGCCACTGGAAGATCTTGGTGGATTTCTCTGTGGCCTTTGACAGACAACCAAGCACTGCTGTCCTGCCTCCAAGCGGCTGTAGGGGTGAATGGGAGAACCCTGAAAAGGCTCGAGTCCCTCCTCTCAAACTTAGGGACAACTGCTTTTCCATGTCCAGCTTATCCACCTGTAGACTCCCACAAAGCTCACACCTCTCCCCCATCTTCTACTGAGGGAGCTAGTGAGACAACAAAGACTAAGGTGCCAGCAGTACATAGAAAATACCTAGATCTACAGCTCCATCACATCAGACCTAAACAGCACGATCTCACAGTGTTGTCAGTGCCCAGCAGACTCAAGCACATGGATGGGGAGCAGCTGGCTGAATCTAAACCTAGGTGAGATGGGTGTGATACTAGCAGGAAAGGGAAAGCTCTTCAGAGATCCTGCCTCCTCCTTAACTATCCTCTCTATCAAGGGCATCCACTTAGAGATTTTAAATTGGTTGGATTAACTCCTTGTTTCTACTAGTTGCACAAATAGCCATGATGGCAAAAAACATCCATTTCCATCCGTGGCTGGCTAGATGACTGCACCCCATTCTATTAGACTCAGAGCTGGTCACAGTGATCTATGCAGTTGTTACCTCCAACCTTAATTATTGCAACTCATATCTAGGAATGAAGCCACATGTCCTGAGAAAACTCCAGTAGTACAGATCACAACAGCCTGTCTGCTGAGCAACACAGGTCACCAGGAGCACATCTTTCATTGTTCTGCATTCTGCACTGGCTCCCCTTTGAATACGGAGCCCAGTTCAAAAACTCTGTCCTGATATTCAAAGTCCTCCCTAGGACTCGCCCTCACTAACCAAGATTGCGTGTACCTGAGCTGCCATGCCCTCCCACAACAGGTCTGTTCCAGTGGAACAATCAGACTGTCAACCAGCAAAGTGGAGGGGGGAGGCCTCATGACGTCAATGACAGAACTCTGGCTGGAGCTGGGCATAGACCATGAACTCCCTGCTGCAGGAGGTAAGGTGAACATGAACCTCGCCAGATTCAGAACTAAATGCAAAACTCATCTCTCCCGCTTAGCTTTCCCTCAGTTAGTTCTTCATGCCTAGCAAACAACACAACCAACAGATCACAACCAGTCATGTCATTTACCTGAGAGACAAAGTGGGTGAGGTAACATTTTTTATTGAACCAACTTCTGCTGGTGGGCAAGACAAGCTTTTGAGCTACTCAGAGCTCTTCATGCTATTTATCTGACGGGCTGTGAAGGACGATAGAGAGAGAGTTATTGTTTGGGATGCACTCAAACACTGCTGGGATGGGGCCATGAGAACATAGCTGTCACAGAAAGGAAGTTTAGGCCAGTGGGATGCTGCCTGATCCTGCATCCCTTTCTGTGTGAGCTCTTCCTGCAGCTGGTTGCATTATGGACCGCTGTGCGGGAGCTTTCAATGAGGTGCCCACTGCTGTTCTAGCGTGGTCTAGGGTCATGCTGTTTTCCCTACCTGCCACTGCGTCCCATCTTTGCCTTCTGTCCCACTGGACTAGGCTGCACCCCCAGTTGGGAAACATAACCTAAGGCTTCAATCAGTCAAAACTCCCAGGAGCATATTCAAATAGGTAATAATATAGCAGTGTCCTTGGTACTGCTCTTACTCATAGTTTCTGAGCTAATGCTGCAGCTAATCACAGTTCTGCTTTGCACTCCTTTGGAACAACCCACGTGTTTGTTTATCACTGAGATGAAGCCATCGCTACCTTGAAGCAGCATTTGCATAAATACTTAACTCCAGCTGGTGTTTACCTCCATAAGGCGGAGTTACTGACCTCTGATCATATTGTTTCTTTTTTCTGCTTGTAATTTTGTCTTGGGCTTTTTAAACTTAATTTTATTTTTATTGCAATGACCCTGCACTGCCACCAGGTCCCACTGTGAATGAAATGTGACATCTCCATTATGCATCTCCGATAAGTGCCTTAAATAGACCACACACACACACACACACAGAGCAACCTAATGGTACCTATTTTTATTAGGTTTATTACAGAAGGGGAAGTAAAGCAGTAAGATGTCCCCACAGGATACTCCTTTAACAGCAGCAGGCAGAGAGAGGATAGATCTGTAGAGGCGGATCAGTTTTCCGAGAATATTAGCTACTGCTGCTCTAAAATTAGAGTCTAGGGAGAGCAGACAGGTTGACATAATTGAAAGGACTGTCTTATGGGATGTGATAGTTAAACGAGCCTATGATCAGCTTTAGAGTGACGGCTCAGCTACTTCCCTAATCCCTGAAGTTTATCCCTGAGTTTGGAGGCTGTGATTTGGCTAGTTCTGTATCTTATCTTGTGATGATGTCAATATTATTAGAACCCATTTCTAGGGAGATGCCGCCGAGATTTTCCGTACATGAATTTCAGATACATTTGACAGGAGAGATGGTCCCGCATGCTCCACCCCCCGGGACAATAACAGAGCATATGGCTGCCATAAGCAGCCCTGGAGCACTCAGTGCTATGGAGATTCTGGGAACAGCCCATAGCCAGCTGCGTGGGCTGCTCTACTTTAAATCAAGCCAATCAGCCCCAAATCTGAGCAGCACAAATGTGGCTCCCACCCTGTTTCTCTCAGGGTACAGTACAGAATTTATCCCTACAGTTTTAAATGGCACTTTGGTGAGCTGAGTTAAACAATGCCCTGCTTGAAACTATCTCTTTGTAAGGGAAGGGGATCCTTTCCCTGAAGGTGCAACACACATGAAAGTCAATCTGGACTAAGGTAGGATGTGAATTTAAAGCAGATTACTTAATCTTGACTAACTCCATGTGTGGATGCTCTTATTCCAAATTATCTTAATCCATTTCCAAACTGGATTAAGCTAATTTGGAATAAGGCACTCTTATTCCAAAATAAAAGCAGCCATACATGGAGTCAATCATTAATCAGGAATAATTTTCTGTGTAGACAAGCCCTTAGAAGTCAAAAACCCTTTTCCCCCAACACACATCTCATCTCATCGCCAACCATGCAAGCTGTTCCAAGTGAACAGTTCCCTAGGATCAGGGCCCTGGATTCCAGACTAGGCTGAAAAATGTTCTGGTATGGCAAATTTTATTTAACAGTATTTAATATGCCGCACAAACTAACAAAGTTAAAGGTAAAAAGAAGAACAGGAGTACTTGTGGCACCTTAGAGACTAACAAATTTATTAGAGCATAAGCTTTCGTGGACTACAGCCCACTTCTTCGGATGCATCCGAAGAAGTGGGCTGTAGTCCACGAAAGCTTATGCTCTAATAAATTTGTTAGTCTCTAAGGTGCCACAAGTACTCCTGTTCTTCTTTTTGCGGATACAGACTAACACGGCTGCTACTCTGAAAAAAGTTAAAGGTGATATATAATAGCAGGGACACCATAATAACTAACCTAATTTGTAAGATAAATATATAACTCTTTAGCCTGTGGAAATAGCAAATAAAAGCAAAATATGATCAAAGCAATTTTATATTCATGAATAACTTTAAAAGAGGAATAACAAAGACAAGTTCTGTAAGTTTTGATGGCCCTCTTAAGAGTCTCTTAATTAAAAAGTTAAATTTGTGTCTATTTTTTTTCATGCACGCACAAGACACAGACTTTTAGAAAAGGAAAATTAGAAGAAACGTCACTCAATGTGAGCAAACAATGATGGGTGGAAAACTTTGAAAAGAAACATTTTACAAAGATTCTGAAAGGGCCCAATTCTGCAACTCATAGTGGGACAAAACTCTCATGCATGCTTGTGCAGAGCTGTATCATGGGATGGGACTGCTGTCATTCTTTTTTAATGTAATCTGCATCTTTAAATGTGGAGGAACCTCTCTACTCGCTCTGGTGTGGCTGCCATGTTGTGTTGCATTTCAAATGCAGAATGTTAAAATGACTCACTGTGGCTGCTTTCTCGTGGAGATTTCACATTTGTTCTGCTTGTCAGTTGTTTTACTAAAGGTGACCTGCAGAAAGGATATGTGCACTTTTTGGCTTCTTTTTGATGCACATAGAAGGTTTAAATGTTTTTTGTTTTTTCATGCTTGTTGTTTACATTTGAAATTTGCTCACATTATTGGGGTGGTTTAGAGAAAAAAAAGATGTTTGGCCTTGTTTTGGGTTTGGTGTTGGTATGGTACAAACATGTGCTTTGTGAACCATCAAAGTTGGAGTGTGAGGGCCAGATCTTCAGCTGGCATGAATCAGAGTAGCTCGCTTGACTGCAGTGGAGTTACACCAGTTTACACCAGCACACATTTTTGCTGCTTCCGTGTGAAATTAGAATAACCAGGGTTTGTATGTGGAAACTCAGCTGGGACAGGTGGAGGGAATTCACACAGCCCAATCTGCAGACAGGCTACCGGCTGTAGTGCAGGTCCCTCTGCAGCCACTATTCCAGATTCTGCATCGCCTATGTGCGGTTTTGGCCACTGAATTCCTATGTGGGCCCTCTGCTGTCCCTTACCAACAGCCCCCCCACCCCACCCCACCTGCACCAGTCTATTAGGCACCTAGCTCTGATTGATTTCCTGATGCCTACATAAATCAGAGGATCTCCCTCCCCAGTATGCAGGAGATATGAAGGCTGCCCAGCATTTGCATTTGCTCCTTACATGCACATCTCCCCCACACGTCGCACCTGCAGGATTTAAGTTGTGTCAAGCTCCTTGCAGAGGCCCTCACCTCCTAGGCAAATTTTATAGCCTGTAGCATATCTGTCTCTTGTTGATCTGTTAATAGGCAACAATATTTTAATCCCTAGCATTTTAGGCCAATTCACCCATTTGCCAATCAGCTTCCTTACTGGACCATATGGTAGCCATGCCATCCTAGCCCATGTCCAGGTAGAGACAGCTTGAAGCTACTGAATTATTTACAGAATGATCATTATTCCAGTAAAGAAATTCCTAACACAAATATATTATTGGGTAGCATTTGCAACCATGTGCCATCAGGTGGCACCATTTCATTGCTTAACCTCTGCTGCCTGAAGTTGCTCTGATTTTGGATTATTGGTACTTTACAGCTGCACCCGAGATGTCCCCCTTAAAGTGTGTTGTAGCCCAGTAACAATGACTCACCTTTCACAGATATCCTAGCTCCCAGCACTACATTTATTTCTACATTATTAATAATGTTGCCTTATTGCTAGAAGATGAGAACACTCCTAGGGTTTAACTTTGAAAAAAGTTGCCATTTGAAAACATTGTTTTTTAACCTCCATTGGCTCCCGTGAGATAGGATTTGGGGCTTTTCCAGTATTGAAATCTCTGCCTTTCCTTTAACATTTTGTAAAGTAGGTTGAAACAGAGCAGGAGCTTTTCACCATACCAGCTGAGGAGGGGGGGGAATCAGTGGGGGAACACTGCTCCTTCAAGGGAGAGAAGAGAGAGCCATCCTCTGCTTTTAGCAGAGAAGGGAAAGTTGCATTCCCCTTCCTCTTTATTTTAGCCCCTGATTTGTAGTGTACCTGACTCACTCTAGGGCTCTGTCTTGACAGGCAAAAGGAGGCATTTTTCAATGGTGTTAACACAAGGCCGCAATGCATGATTGAAAAGCCCTCTAGGGCCCTGTCTTTGCTAGACTTTTGTACAATCCATTAACTTGAGATTCTTAGCATGTTTGTAAAAGCTAGTGTGAACATTCGCCACACACTTGATGCAGGCTACAAATATTTGTTCTTAACCGTAAGGATCAGAAATCAGTTAACTCCAGATAAAATGGTCTAGTGTAGATAGACCCCCATAGGAACAGGCATTTCAGAAGAGCAAGGTCAGCAGAGTGTCTGGAGGTGTGAAATCTATTTTGAGAGGGAGCATCGCAAAGGGCAAGATCCCTACAAATGCTCTTCCACCAGAGGGAGAAGGGAGGCAGTCTACTGGTATCCGGTTTAATGCCCAAAGTAGGAAGTGCTGGCTGGGGGATGGGGAGAAGGGACATACCAGATGGCTGCCATTCCTCCCCAGGCAGCTCCTGAAATACACACAACAACCTCCTTCACAGGATGTGGGGCTACTCAGTGCAAGGCGCGTAGATGTTTGAAAGAAATGAACTGGGCTAACTGATGACACTCTTGTGAACTGATACAATTCTAACAACTTCTCAGATGTTCTGCCTGTATTTTATGTGCATAGAGATTATTAATGCCCATGGGATCCCAGGGAGACTATTAATGCCCTATACCATATGATGAGAATTATGCTGGCCAGGTGTAGAAGAGGTCAATTCTTACCACACATCCAAGAAAATCTACCTTTCCTCTGACATACAGCATACCTGCATTTCCTAACAGTCTAGCAAGAGTTTAAAGCTGCCGGGTCATTTATTCAGAATGCCTAAATATCTTTGGTAAAAAAAGATCTGTGATAACGACATTTGCATGTGGAACAGGCAGAGCTGAACAATTCACTGTGATACATTCTGTAAACTCGTGCTATATCTTCCTGGGTTTCCTCCATTCTTGCTGTTTGGGGACAGAACTGAGAAAATGCTGTGAGAGGCTATTCTCAATATGCATTCCATGGAAAACTTCACATTTGCTTTAGCGGTAGCTGCAGTCCTTGTGCTTGGTGACCGTAAATGTTCTCCTGGCTCCGGAGCACCCCCTCATGGCGAGAGGTGGTGGCTCTGCAGCAGCGCTGCTTCAGTAAATCCTACAGCCTGGTCTGGCTATTGCCAGAGCTTGGCCCTCTAGCGCAGTCCCTAAACCAATTTAACCCCTTCCAGGGTAGCGGTTCAACTAAAAGTCCAAACAAACAAACGGTTCTTCTGCCCCTTCTAGGCCATGTTTGAGTCCTTCCTTGCTTTGGTATGGAGTGCCGGCTCCCAGGCTGCTTTCCCAGGATCCTTCTTCACAGCAATTCTCTTTCCTCCCTCAAGTGCATGCTCTCAGCCCTTTTATGAGGCCCAGGTGTTCATCAGGCTATCACTTGACTCCATGCTCAGGCTGGGAGGCAGCTAATTGTGTCATAGATGGAGCTGAGACTGATCTCTGTTAAAGGGCCAGCCGCCCTGTGATGTTTCATATGAGCAAATTTTTGTTTGTGGAAAGAGAAGGTGTCATGAATACGCCTGCCGATTGACCCAGCAATCTGGAAAGCTTGCAGGGTTTGAAAGCCATCCAATCAGGGGAAAGAAATAATAGCAGGTGACAGAGGTGACCAGTTACAGAGCATGAAAGACTTGAAGCGGCAGTCCTGGTAAACAGCCCATGTGCTCTTGTCCCCATTTATCATAGAATTCTGGACAACAAGTCCCTGATGCAGCAAAGGATTTAAGTGTGTGCTTAATTTTAAACCACAAGGCCAATGGACTGACTGCTCACATGCTGAAAAAGCAGCACATGCTTAAGTGCTGTGCTGTATCAGGGCCCTTCATAAACAGAGAAAGGGGGTTATATTTGGCAAGTAAGCTGTTTTCTGTGAAACATTAGAGCTGTGAGCCACTAGCCAAAAGCGTGAACTTCTTTCTGAAGAAGAAATGAATGGAACTGCTCGAAGTAAAAGACCCTGAATCAGTTCATTAGTACCTGGCAGCATGTTAAGTGCTGTAATAGGAGGACTGGTAAAACATCATTCCTAACATCTGTACAGCTGAACAATACATTTACCAATTCAGTGTGTTCAAATAAGTTCCTAGCACAGTAAAAATATTTTTGATCCATCTATTGTAGCACTTAATGCCTTGGAAGCACAGTACACAAATTATACTCAAAGACCACACCAGCAAAAGTGTGGTCCAATAATTGGGCCCCAGAATCTGCTATGGGAACATTATTATTAATTATTATTAGCAGTAGTATTAATAAACATTGTTATTGCCCCATTGTGCTAGGTACTGTACAAACATATAATAGGTGATAGGCCTTGCCCCCAAAACCTTATGTGTCATTCAGTTAAAGTCTTGATTAGACACTTTGAGCCATGCGTTGGCCTGAAACTCACCAAAGCTGAGGTCTAATAGGCCACCCAGGTAAGCTCCTTCCATGGCCGAAGGCAGCTGAGTGCTCTGCTATTGATCCTGAAGAGAACAACTCCAGGAAGTGAGTTTCCCAGCAGATTGGAATCAACACGATGGGACATAGGAGGAGAAGCAATCTCTTGTCACTTGGGAGCATATCTTCAACACTTAGCTTTCAGAAAAGAAACCAAATTCAAGCCTGGTGTAAGTGTGTGGACTGCTCCAGGATCACAGCTTTCTAGCAAATGAACACAACTGGTTATATGCTACTTTTGCTAAAGCTTGAAAACCCTATGTTACATTTCACCAATTCACCAGCCTTGTTGTTAGCATCCTTCCTGTTCGCTATGGAAACCCTCATAATACATTTATGCCAGTTCTATTAAAGTAGAAACTCCACCAGTTTCTTTGGGGCCATCTGCCTGTCCCAAGTCAGGATAAAGGAGGAGGGTTGGGCGTGGGGCTAGCAACTCCACCCCGTAAAATATTAACTTGCTACAGAAACGCCAACAATAGAGATAACAGAGACTTTTAGCTTGGAAAAAGAAGGGCCTTCAACTCGAAGACGCATGACGCTGGGTGGTGAAAGTCGTGAGGAAGCCACTAAGCCGATTACCCTTCTTGCAACCAGGAGGATTACCATCGGTACATGGAACGTGAGGACCATGTACGAGTCACAGGTCGCAGCAGAGATGAGGAGATGAACAAGTCATGGGGACCCACGCTCTGGGAGAGATGAGTGCAGGCATTGCGGTGGAACCGCCAAGGCAAGCGGAAAAGAGGCTGTCCAAGAAACACCTGGCGACGCGACCTTCAGGCTGATAGCATAAAAATGGGCTATACTTGGAACCAGCTAGAGCAAATGGCCCAGGATAGAGGACTCTAGAGATCTGTGGTTGGCGGCCTATACCCCGATTGGGGTGACAGGCATGAGTGAGAGTGATTAAAGTAGAGCTGAGATGAAATATAAACTCTAAGGGCCAGCCCCGTCTGTGGTGTAACTCCACTTAGAGCAAAGGAGTCACACCAGGGATGAATTTGGACCTATGAGGTGAATTAGGTTAAACCAAAAGGTGGCAGCACCTCATTCAGTATTGATTTTGTATGAATATTTCTCATAGAAGCCACTTCTCATTCTAATCACAGAATGTAAGTTGTAAATTATAGAGGTGGAGAGTAAATATATTGCAAACCCTAGCAAACGGGTATTTTAGCAACAACTGTAAACTTTTTCTGATGGCAGATAATTGAAGGGAGCAACTGGCAGATAAAATTGGGAACAATTTAGACCTACTGGAGTAAGACAAATTATATTTAATGGTCAGAGCTGTAAAGTAATTTACTCTGGGCTCCACTATAATAAATGTAAATACACAATCAATAGAATCAGGCTGGCCAGATGCCCTGGATGTAGCCCTGGGCATGGCCCTGCAGGAGACGCAGCTTGGTTTGATTTCCACTCTTAGGCCATTCCTTCCACAGCTGCAGTGTATGGAGAATACGGTGAATGGAATTCATCCCTATGGGGTGCATATCCTAGTTCCAGGATCATCGTGCAAGCCTGCACACCACAATCCTGTGGTTGCTGGGGGCTGATTCAGCTCCCAAAACAAGTTAGGCCAGCTCTGAATGCCCTGGGGGGCTTTGTGAAAGCTAGGGAATAGCCAGGCTCAAGAATCCTCAAGCTACAACCCTGTACATGCCCCTGTGCAGGGGGACCTCGGAATTAGCCCCAAAGACTTTACACCTGGAGGGAAAGGTTGTGTGCACCAGAGGGGGGCTATGCAGCTGTGGTGTGGATAGTGCACATCAGAACAAGGAACTGGGCCCTTCAAAGGTTCGCCCCTAACAGTGGCTGATGAAGGAAAAGCACTGATGGACCCTAAAGGAGGTTGTGTGGAGGTCACATTCATGGAGTGCCAACTGGCCATGGCTGGGGCCAGAAAGAACACCTGGAGAAAATCTACTCCTTAAAATAGAAAAGCAAGACAATCCAGAGTCCCATTGCCTGAGCTGGAGCTAGGCCATTTCCAGAATGGGAGAGAAAGGATACGGGGAGAACACTTTTTTTTTTTTTTTTTTAATATCAAGATAGCAAGCTTCAGCTAAGGCCTATTCCAATTCTGTTCATATTAGATTTGTGCAAAGTGTCCTAACCTTTCTCAGAGCACATTCTGTAGATACACTAGAACTAGAGAGCCCATCAGCCACAATTCTCACAGCGCCTTGCAATGTGAGCAAAATATTACTAACTCCTCTTACAGATGGGGAAACTGAGGCCTGGAGTATTTATGAGAGAGATTTTCAAAGGCACAAAAGGCGCTTAGGCACTTAACTCCCACATGTGCTTTTGAAAAATCTCCCCTAAGTAATTTGCTCAAAGCCCCACAACCAGCAGCCTCCTGACTCCCATTCTGATACTCTAACCATTACACTCCATTGCCTCCCTTCAGTGATTTCTTTGGCACTCTTCCCAGAGCATGTTAGACTCCACCAAAAATAAATACAAATTACAAAGTCCATTCCACAAGACTGCTTATTGCATCTTCACTGCCTTGCCTCACCAACTGGGGAAAAAGACATTCAAGTCCCAAATACCACTCACTCCTCAGGGCTGGAACAAAACTCAAAACCAGAACAAATCACCTTAGACTACTCGAGCCTGGTCTACACTGGTGTGTGGGTGTGTGTTGTGTAATCGATCTAAGTTACGCAACTTCAGCTACGTGAATAACGGAGTTGAAATCAACGTACTTAGATCAACTTACCGTGGTGTCTTCTGCCACTCCCCCGTCGACTCCGCCTGTGCCTTTCACAGCGGTGGAGTACAGGAGTCCACGGGAGAGTGCTCGGGGGTCGATTTATCGCGTCTAGTCTAGACACGATAAATCAACCCCCGCTGGATCAATCGCTGCCTGCCGATCAAGTGGGTAGTGTAGACATACCATCAGTATTAACCACTAGTTTTTCAAGCTTCAGCCAACTGGAAGGAGACAACAACCTACCCCTTATGATAGCTTTCTTCCAACCAGCTTCCCTTTTATTCCCCCACCTAAATCAGTCATGTGATGACCAAGAACCCCCTGCATGCCAGGGTGCAATTGGCACACTCTGCTTCATGAAGTGTACCCGCATGTCAACATGGTATTCGACAACTCCACACCTGATTGAACAGTTAGGTCTGCTATTGTGGTCTGGAGCCATCAGACTCAGGGCTTTATCAGACCCCACTAGAGAGCAAACTCTGAAGGCGAAGACCCTCTGAGAAAACTGAGGTGTTAAAAGTATTTTAAGGCAGGTATGTGCAATCTGTGGCTGTTTGGCCATTTCATCAAAGCCATCTCATGTGCAGGAAGAAAACTTGCCTGAATATCAACTGATCCAGGAGGTTCCAGCCAACTTATCCTTGAGGATATCTTGAATATCACAATAATGAACCTCTGAACATGTGCTGGGAAATCACAAGCCGGCAAAAGTCCTCATTCCCACCCGGCTGCTGGAATCCCTTTGCTAGTGTGCCTCTGCCCCTTTGAAGAAGTCACTCAGCAATTAGAAATTCAGCAGCAATTATGCAAGCTTAAGTATTAAAAAATGCATGTGGACCTGAAAGCAAATATGAAGCTGCTGCTGTAACGCTAGCTTTAAGCTGTCTACAGGCCCCAGAAATTCTCAGTGGGATGTTTGAGAAGGATGTATATGTGTTGACAACATTAAATGATCCATAGCTCTAGGACAGAATTGAAACCATACATCTACTCCATGCACACATTGATCACTGGGAGGGTATTTTTTCTTAAATAAACTGCTGGAGGCCATGCACCTTCTCCTCCCCAGCAGACATGTGCATCTCCTGGAGCAGAAGGTACACACACTTTCAGCATGTCCCAGAGTGTAAAAAAGTTTAGTGAGATGGGGAGAGACACATGGACACCATCAGCAGGAAAAATGTTATTGTGTCTGCACCATCTTTGAGTGAAATGGAGCATGTCAATTGAGCTTGTCAATTGAGCAGTACACAGCCCTCTTCTTATCATCCCCCAAAGAGGCAGCGCTATTCAGACACATTCAGTCAACATCTGGTGAAGAGACTAGCAGCGTCCGGAAACTCTTATTGGAATTTAAGATTTGATGGGGCAAAAATTTGCCTTTCTCTGAGTCCCCCACTGTACAGCATGCACTGAGATTGCAGGCATCTTTAATGCTTTATGCTATAAAAAAAAACGGCAATGCTGAGTACCTCACTTTATTCAAAAGTCATCTGGAATGTTTTAGAGTTGGTACATGGAGAACTTCCAAGGAGAAGACTGAACTGGGAGACAATGAGGATTAGTTGATTCCTCTAGGAACCCAGGAAATACCACAGTAGATCATATTGTTCCCCCTTTTGGCCTGAGTGATTAGCCAATATCTGGGGACTTGTGGGTTGTTTCTGTTATGAGGAGAAACTGATGATAAAGTCAGGTAAAATCGCTTGGGCAAAATCGCTTATTTACAAAAAATGCACACAACGTCATTTCCCCCTAACACAGTAGAAACAAACAACGGGAGGCAGTTTCCTTGTTTAGAAAGGCATGCCTGCTTTTAGCCAGTACCCTGACCAAACAAAGCACTCTCTCTCTCTCTTGGCTTCCTCCCAAGGCCACACTACCAGTGCTTCTCTGACTCCTGTTCTGCTTCTCTCTCTCACACACACGCTTCTCTCTCTCTCTCTCACACACACACACACACTCCAATCTGTCCCCAGCCTCTGCATTTGCCATCAGTTCCAGGGAAAGCCCTTAGCCCATATGGCTCAGCCTCTACTCCAGCCTTGCCATGCTGGTCCATGACTCAGCCAGTGGCTTCTATTGTTTCAGCTATTGCTAACCAAAGGAGTATTTAATTACTCTCTCATTTAGACTGAATGAAAGGCAGCTAGTATGTGCATCAACTTCAACAAAGTCTGGGGGTGCCTATAGATCAAAGACATGCAGGGCTGGCAGCTACCAACATCCCCCAGCATAACAACATCTACTCCAATTTCCTAGCTCTAATTCTGGCCAGTAACAGATGCTTCAGAGGAAAGTATAGAAGTGCCACAATGACAATTATGGAATAACCTTACCATTGGGAGGGAAAGTTTCTTTTTAAACCCAAGCAGCTAGTGATTGGGTTACAGCTGTAAAAGTTTATTAGGGACATCCACCCCCTTAGTTAGTCATACAAAGATGTAATCTGGTTTTGAAGCCTACTAATCTCTTAGCTTCATAAAGATCTTGTGGCGGTGGGTTCCACTGGTCACATGCTTTGTAAAATGTATCTACTTGTATCACCTATAAATGTGTTTCCCTTTCTTTATCTGCATGAAAACCCTGAATGATTTGTCTTTAAAATAATCTGATTGATGGTTGGCTGACAAAAGCAACATGGAACACCTGTGTGCCAGATGTGCATCCTTGTTTCAATGCCACTGCAGCTTAGTCTGCAGAATGTGTCACGGGCTAGTTGTTCTATTTGGGTTGTCTTGAGAGGAGGATTCATTATGGAAGGAAAGTCCGAAGCCACAACTTTCAAAAGAAATTAAACTTTATCCTCCCCTTTGTTTTTCTCTTATTGTCTTAATTTTTCCATGCAAATTCGATGAAAGGTTCCACTTTGGTAAGAGTGACAGGTTTCAGCCTGATAGCCCTAGAGAATGAAGGCCTCTGTTTATCCACAGAAGAGTACAGTTTTCCCACCCAGCTCTGCCAATGTGACCCAACCCTGACCTGGAGGGACCATCTCTAGGAAGGAAATGATAGTTGAGGCTCTGTCTTCATTCACTTCTCTGTGTCTTTGTTGAGATTGCCAAAAAGGATGCCAATCCGTGCAGCTGGATTTTGGAAGCTGGAAAATGGACTGCGGGCACCAAATTCACTTCACATGCTACATGGTCATAAATAAAACTTTCAAACGCAGGAGCTCCTACGTCATATTTAGGTATTTCAATAATTGGCCAAATTTTCAAATGTGCTGACTGTTACATTAGTAACAAGTCATGCTGCAGGCAAAGTTGTAGGAAAAAGACCCACATTAAGCATGGTGCGTTACATGCTAATGCACTACAATTTGAGAACTAGCAGCTTGACCTCTCTGCTTGCATTCCTGAGCTCATGGAGTCACACTGAACTAGGTCCCTCCTAAAACCTAATCCTATTTCTCCAGTTCCACTCATCCTACTCACTATGCCTGGCCGCTTCCACTGAAGACTCATCAAGTTCTCAGCACTAAAAAAATCACTCACTTTCTACCCAATTAACGCCACATTTTTCACCACTGTGGAATCTGACCTAGACACTTCCATAGGAGTTTCACCTGTTTACACCTTGTCTGAATTTGGTCCATCCTCTGTAGAGGGGAATCCATCCACTAGAAGGTGATGTGATTGCTCACTCTACAGAACCCTACTGTGTATTGCGTACAGTAGTAGTGAGCCACTAGCAACTAAGAAGCAAATCCGACTTACACTGATTAAATGTGTGTTCAGTTTCTTACATAATGAGATAGTAACTGATACCATGGTGATGGCCACAGTATAAGAACCTCAAAAGAATAGAATACAGTTTGGGATGTGTTGATTCACTCAGATTGTAGGCTGGAATCAGACCTATGTCCTGTGTGTTCTTGAGATTATCATTGTCTAGTAATCAATCAATCACTAAATAACAGAATGTCATTGTCTAGTAACTTTGTGGCCATGTGTTGTAAGTGTTTGCCCTACTTCTGAGCATCCACTTATGACAGGGTAAATTGCTTCCTCTTATTAAATTAGCAGTATTGGGTCCTAAGTCTTTATCCAGCACAGTCGCTTTTTCAGGACTAATGAAGCATATGGGAAGGGTAAAAAAATGAGTCTGTGGAGTTGGATTCTGCACTAATCGCTCTCCAGACCATTGCAAGAGTTTTGCATTGGAAAGCACTAAAGATGATGCAGGTTCTGAGCTCCACTTAATCACCTTGACCCCCCTCCCCGCCCCCGCCAAATTTCCAGTATATGTAATTGTAACTAGCTAAACAACATGCAGACATGTGCAGCACTTTTTGCCCCTAGAGAGCTTCTGCTGTGTGAAACCACAACTGGACTGGCATTTGAACTAACAGTTATTGGTCACTCCTCCATGTCAACCAAGTTCACACACCCCGATTCAAAGAGCAGATTTCATCCACTGATTAAACGCTTTTCTCAGATAAATAACAATTTACTCTTTTTTTCCCAAGAGCATCCAGAAAGGATCTGAGAGCCAAAGCAGCCCATACCCAGCAGCGAGAAGAAACTTAATTATGCTAAAGAAAAGGGAATGACTAAGGGAACTGGGTAAGGAAATGTGTTTCCTTTGGGACTTTTTTGTTAGTATTATTTTTATTTACTATTTGTATTGCCATAGCGTGTAGGAGCCCTAGTCCAGGACTAGGAGCCCATTGTGCTAGGTGCCGGATGAAGAACAGAAAGATGGTCCCTGTCCCAAAGAGCTTGCAATCGAAGCAGAAGACAAGAGACAATGAATGGCTACAGACAGACACGGGAGAACAAGGAAACAATGAGACAACATTGGTCAGCATGGCGGGTGGTGGCTCAGCACACCAGCAGCCTCACCACCGTCAGGCGTCACAGCAGAGGGACTTTGAAGGAGGGATTTGAAGGAGCATAATGAGGTTGATTGCAGATGTTTACAAATGCTCCTCCCAAATGTGAGGGGCAGAAAGCATTAAGGTGCTTGTTTGAAAATTTAACAAGTGGGCGATGGAAGCTGGTATCGTGAGCCCATCACAGGCAGGTGTTGATATTTCAATAGTGAAATATTTGATGCTATAGAGAAGGGAGAGGCACTGGAGGCATTCAAAGAGAAGGGTGACAAGGTCAAAGCGATGGGCTGTGTGACAGAGTGAACTGTCACAAAGGGAGAGAAATAAATCCCAAGCAGCTGACTCCAATTAATCTCTCCTTTCAGAGGCTACTGGGAGTGGGAGGAAACTGGGGTCTGTATAAGGAGGAAGTGAGGCAACACCCAAGAAGACTGGGAGGCAGAAGGAGTAACAAGGGAAAAAACAGCTCCAGAAAGAGGCAGGAGGAAAAATAATCACGTTGGGGTAAAGGAAAGAACTGTGTACCAACTGAGACTGCCACCCTAGGAAACTTTGGACTTACCTAAGAGGTCAAAGAACACGTGGGAAAATGGGACTAAAGATTTCAGGTGTAGATGATGCTAAACTAAATATTGATACACCCCTTTTATAAGTACCTCTACATTCTCTTGGGAGTCTCCCCCCCCCACCTTTTCTGTGGTGGTCAGGTCATCTTGCCCTCCCCCTCTTGTCCCAGACAATGGCTTGGTGACATTTGTAGTTGGGAGATTTGGGGCTTAGCTGGAAGACCAAGTCAATGTAGTGCTTGTCTGGTGAATTCCCTGGGGCTGTTGAGGGTGATGTTTGCAGCAACATTCTGAATGGATGGACGTGGGGCAAGATCACATCTGTCAAGGCAGAGAAAAGGATGTTGCAGTAATCAAGGTGTGAGATGATGAGAGTTTTAGCTGTGTGGTTGAACAGGAAAGACCATAGTTCAGAAATATTTTGCAGAAGGAATCTGCAAGATTTAGGTGTAATCTGGATGTGAGGACCTGGAGAGAGAGGGCCAAGTCAAAGATGGTGTCTAGATTACAGGCTGAAGTAACAAGCAAGATGGTGGTGTGATCAAGAAAGGGAGCTAGAGGTGAGGGGCTTGGGAGGGGGGTATTTGGAACTCTGTTTTAGCCATGTTGTGCTTTAACTGACACATAGACACCCATGAGGAGATGTCAGAGAGACAGGCAGAGATTTTAATCTGGACAGAAGGAGACAAGTCTGGAGTAGAAGGGTAGATCTGTGAGTCGTAGTGAATAGTGTCAGGTGGTTGGCCTTACATCACTTAAACATACAGGAGTCCATAGACAGCCTTGGGGTCAAACTTCCATTGACTTCAGTGGGATGAGGATATGGGGGCCAATCCCAAACCCACTTAAGTCAATGGGAAGACTCTTATGGTCACTTGTCTGTTTCTTGTAGCATGTTACAATGAGATGGCATTAGTAACTCCTGAAAGATTAGCCAATTGCTTACAGGTCTAAATCCCTCTGATTGTAATTAATGTTGAATGGTTTGGTTAATAAACCTCAGGTTTGAGAGCAAGGTTATCTGAAATGTCTACTTTGCAAGGTACCTGAGCTCACAGGACACTCAATACAATGGCCAGTTCAAGTACAACAACAACACTTTGGCCTTCTCGAGCATGTCAAAGCACTCTCCAAACATTAATGAAGTAAGCTTCACCACACCCCAAGACCTAGAATTGAAAAAAAAAAAAAAAAAGGTTTAAGAATGGTAGAAAACTTCCTGGCTTTAATTCACAAAACTCTTCTGTTTCAACCACATCTAATATCTTAGAAATTATGAGTTGCAAGAATGTAGGTGAGACAGGGCAAAAGGCGTGATCTGTGAGGCCAATTAAGAGGAGAATAGAATGCAGTGAAACGAAAGCCCCCAGAGGGAGGCCAAGGTTACATAAATAAGAGCGTGTAACAGCAACATTGAATCTGCAAATGCTCCCCCACCAGTCATGCCCCTTCTAGCTGAAGAAAATTAAATATAAATAATAAATGTTTAACCACATAACAAATAAGCGCAAGGAGGCACCTTTAAAAATTATACTAATAAACAGCAAGCTATTGTCCTTCTGCTCTGGGTGGCTATCTTTAGAGTGATAAGGATTCAGACTGCTACCAGTTCATTCAGATGTCCGATGGTGGGTTAACTAGTTAACTAACCCTGGTCCCAGTTCAGCCTGAACTATCTTGAACCAACCCTGTCTTCCTTAGGGAATAAAGAACCTGATGGCAGCCTGTAGCAAAACAGTCTACTGGAACTAGAGGCAGGGGAAGAGGTATAGGAATGAGTATCCAGTGAATTTCAAATAGAAACTCAAAGCAAGATGCAGCTCTCCCAACCCCGTGCAAACCCAGTGGGCTTTCATGGGGGTAACTGGGAGCAGAACTGGCCCTGAGTCATAAAGGAAAATCCGAAGTGGCCATTTGTGCCTATGGCATAAGTGCTCAGAGTGAGCTGAGAGCCCCCAGGAATAGTTCCAAGCACCATCACTCGCTTTACAGTAAGAACTCAGCTTCGGCACTTTCTTATTTTACTGCTTCATCGGAAGCAAAAAATGAAGTGGAGATATAAGAAATAAAGGGGTCATTTATCGTTAAGCACATTAGGATGGAAGAGAGAGAATAAAGCGGCTAGAATGACTTAGCCAGAGGCCTACGGGGACCTGTTCAGTGGTACTCACACCAGCTTTACTAGGTTGCTTGAACCTTTTGTGCTGTGCTGCACAGCTCAGACCTGCACTGTATATCATGATTCTGACCATGTTCTGGAATGCTGTATATAAGCCCCTAACTATACTTAAATCCAGGCTTCTCCCCCTTGTGCTGAGAGTTACTGTTTGTAGGTCACTTTTATAAGTGTCCTAGTCAGCCCCACTGAAGCCATGAAGAAGTTAAGAAGGAGGGGGAATGGTACAGCTCCCTAGCATCATCACTGTTTGACCCTTCTCCCAAAATGGACACTGGGTCAGGCAGCAGTGAGATCTCGCAGGCCTTGTCAAATGTGTCAGAGTTGTCAGTTAAATCCCTTTCTTATGATGTCATTTCATTTCTCCCCAAATTCTACAGGGAAGGATGGGACAAAAGGACTTCCTTGTTGTGATAATACATTCCCAGGCAGTTTAATTATATTCTCCAGCATCTTGAACACTTGAACAATAAACCCATAGAGTGCTGCCATCCCATTATGGATAGTTATTGGTTTCCTTTCTTTCAAGCACCTGCGATTTAGCGCAACTCTTATTGTATATTGCCAGAGCCAAAGTCTCTTTAGAGGGGAGTAAGCCCACTGAAGTCAATGGGCTTGCATCAGGGATGACTTTGGCCCCAGAAGTTTAGCTGACATGACAGGCAAGGGAAACAGTACTCTACCAGAGTTCTGTTTTCTTCAGGCCATTGGATTCTTAGCACCTTTTGGTTTTAATGTAGGGATCAAACCCTGGATCTGAACACCTCTAAACTTTGGGAAAGCTCAGAATCAGATCTGATCTTCACAGATGATCCTGTCTCTGTATAATCACCTGACCCTGAACCAAAACTATGGGTCTTAACATGCCACCAAATTTAATATGCATCTGGCTCTGAATATGAATGTTGTCGGTTGGGGGCATCACTAGTTTTGATGTTCCACTGACTAATCATGGAGCACAAACATTCACCTTTCCCCAATCTCTACATTCTCTCTCCATTTCTCCTCGTTGCTTCATTAGGCCAATTTTGTTCCTGAGTTGGAGGAAGAATAATGAATCTTGTCATGTGGATGGGATAATTGAGTGGTGAAATTGGTGTAGTCTGAACCTTCCTGTTTATCCTGATTCTTATTTCTATCTTCAATATCTGACCTGTAGGTCAGAGAATTAGAGCCTCCAAATTTTGCCTTAGTGTCAGCCGTGGAGTTACCTGCACTTACACCAGGGATGAATTTGGCCCATTGTCTCACAGTCAGTAGCTTAGTAACAATCAGTAGGACAAAGAATGTCAGAGCAATGTCACTGGAGATCGTTTCAGTCACTTTTTTTGAAATCAGGATGGTAAGTTCAGAGGTAAGAGAAACTTGGCTACTATAACATGGCCCTGCCCACTCCACAATCAGTCACAGCAAGTCTCCAGCCAACTCCTTAGGGTTAGCATGAGCAGTGCCTTATACAATGGTAAGCCTTAATCCAAGCTTGTCATTACCTTCTCAGGAAGTCATTAGGGACTGGAGGACTCAGCTAGATGTGATACTTCGGTACTAGAATGCTGCTTGGCTTTTTATGTTCTCCAAGACATACATTTTAGTTTCTATATTTCCAGTTTATTGCTACAAATTATTTTGCTTGTTTTCTGTTCACCCACATGTCTTATGGATGCTCCTTCTGGATCATTTGGTCACCAGTGTTTCTCTTTGGCCTTTTGTTGGTCTCTCTGCCTTCCAGTGTAATTTTTTTCTAGCCCAGCAAGGTTTCTGTAAGGCTTTCTACTAATCTTCTTGGCCTTTCACTACTTCCATCATTGCTATTGGTTCTCTGTCTCCTTCTGTCTTGCAGGAATGGGCCAAGAGGAACTCCGATGGAGGATTAGATAAGGTATCAGAATACTAGAAAGGTCAGCCATAAGAGGCTATGAGTACTAGTAAATGCTTGGTACAAATTTTGGTACCAATGTATTTTTAATTAATTTATTAACACTTTTACCTCCCTTGACAAATTGTCCCATTGCCCAATTGACTTCCCTGTTAGAATTCTGAATTTTATTTTTAATGTTCCCTTTAAAGTTTCTGGCCTTTACTTCATGTCATATCACCCACACCTTAATTTAAATAATTCTTCCTTCTCTACAATTATTATTTATTTGCATCTCTGTAGCACCTATTGCACTCAACATCTGAGATGAATAGCCCATTGTGCTAGGCACTGTACAAACACAGACTCTGCTCTAAAGAGCGTACAATCAAGAGAGTCAAAGAAGTGATGTCACCTCTGTCTATGGGAGAGCTGGGAGTAAAATCTAAGGGGTAGATCCTTAGTGTGATATTGTTATAGTTCCATTAAAGTCAATAGCCCGATGGTCTCTAGATTCCCACTCCAGTGCTTAGCCACTTAACTACACTGCCTTCCTAGTATTAATGGACAATTATCCTATGTCTCCTAGTCCCCTTTTCTCTAAGCTCTCTCTATTAAGTTCCCTCAGCCTCTCTTCCTGGATCATGCCTTTTAATTCTGTTATATTGGACCTTATAATATTTTGTCAACTTTCACTTTATGTTAACTCCAGTTGCATAGTAGTTTCTTGGGGGCCTCTTTTTCACCTACAGTCTACAACTTTATAACCACTATCGGAATAATGAAAGACAATGGAGGAAAATAAGCAGAAATAAATCATTGCCTTTCTTACTAGATTTCACCAGGGTTTTTAGTATTCTTTGAAACAATGTAGCCCCATGACTCTCCGTCGTGTTGTCATTGCATTGATAATAGCAACAAGGTCACTTTAGAGCCTGATGTAAGAAGCTTCTCTTTGGCAGCAAGGTTGTGGGGAAGGTGGTAATGAGGCAAGTCATTTTGCATAGAGTCCATGCATTTTCATGATCCTTCCCAGTCAGTTTAGGTCTGAGAGTGACACAAAGGTGGGAGGAGAAAAAAGGAAGCAAAGAGAGAGAGAGAGAGAACTGGATAGATTAAAACCTCACTTCTAGTAGAGTTTGTTTTGCTATGAAATTATACAGAAAGGATATACATTTATGAGAGACAAGATGGGTGAGGGAATATCTTTGATTAGACCAGAAAAATATCCTCTCCTACCTTGTCTGTCTCATATCATTGGACCAACATGGCTACAACAACACTTCACACCACAATTTAAATGTATGATATTTTAATGTTATATGTAATATGGCTTTGAAAAAAGAATGCTTGTCACTTAATTCACCCTGGGATATTACAGAGGTGATCATAGAATATCAGGGTCGGAAGGGACCTCAGGAGGTCATCTAGTCTAACCCCCTGCTCAAAGCAGGGCCAATCCCCAGACAGATTTTTACCCCAGTTCCCTAAATGGCCCCCTCAAGGATTCAGCTCACAACCCTGGGTTTATAGCAGGCCAATGCTCAAACCACTGAGCTACCCCTCCCCCCTGTTGGTGAAGTAACAGTAGAGTCCAACATGGGCACTCATAGGCAAATAGTTAGGTTCAGGAACCGCTTTGGCAGATCAGATTGCACTAGATGTTCTCAAGCGAATATGAGCAATGTGTCTAAAGAACAGCCTCCCCCCTCCCCGCCCCCAAACAATCGTACAAGCAAACCCCTGTTCAATTTGTTTTCAATTAATGATTAATAAGGAAGATGGGCCTGCACAAGTTAAACAGCCAGCCATGTTCATGAACACTCATTTTTGCATCATTCAGCCAGCTCTGATATATAAGTCCCTGACCTTACATACACATGCTTAAATTTATGTGATCACTGAAGTCACTACTCAGGGGCTTAAAGTTAAGCAGCTACATAAGGACTGGGGCCTAAAATTCCAAAGAGAATCTGTGCCCTCAGTTAGTCAGACCATCTGAATGGTTATAAATGTATCTAAAAATTCAAACTTCAGGAATCAATTTTTTTCCTGCAAGTGCTGTACGTTTAGAGAAAATAATTAAATGTAAAATTAAGGCTGATCTCTTGTTTTGATGAGGTCAATACAGGGCACAACTGGGACGCAAGACCAGGCTGCTAGGAAGCAACTCAAACTCCCTTGGAGGCAGGGATCAGCCACAATTAGAGCTGGTTGGGAAATCATTCCCCCTCCCCCGCAGGGGTAAATTGACAATAACTGTTTGTTTTTCATTTTCATCAGCTTATTTTTTAATTGAAAATTTGGGGGGATTTTATATTCAAAAAAAAATCAACCCCCCAAAGCCCACCATTTTTATTGTATGTATTTATGTATTTGTTGGTTTTGACAACTGAAAACTGGGAGGGGGAATCAGTTTAAAACCAATCCATTTCGGGGGGAGGGGTGGTTTGACAACTGCAAACAGAAAACGGTTGGTAAAACCATTTTTTATTCTTTATAAAAACAAGGGTTTGGGGTTTTTTAAAAGGTTTTTGGTTTGTTTTCACAAATCTGGACACTTTTCATGACATAAACCCTTTGTTCCAAAAGCCATTTTCTGTTGGAAAAACTATCTTAATAGACATATTTCAACCAGCTCTAGCCACTATCTAGCAGACAAATTGGTTCCAGTCAATGGCCTGTCTACATTAGGAATGTTAGCACTGGAGTAGCTACACCAGTGCAAATCCCCAGTGTGGATGCATAAATGCAGTGCAGACCCCCATGCAACTTACCAGGAAGCACTTGTCCTGAAGCCAAGGTAAATCACCTCCATTTAGGCTCCACCCTAACCAGGATATCTGCACTGGTGTAGCTCCCTGTGCAAAACTGTTTAATGTAGACATGCCCTAAATCAGTCATTTATGGCATTAGGAATAACAAGTGAGCTTTGCCAGTGGGGTTACTGCATGGCTGGATTTAGCCTGTTCTAATAAAACATTGTTACAGATCAGGACCAGGATGTCCTGTTTTGACAACAGGCCTATCCACTTTCCTTGGGCCTTGGCCTGCAAGATACTCAATGGCCTGGGTCCCCATTGGCTTGGCTGAGGTTTTTATTCAGGAATGGAAGGACAAGGGCAAGATCCATCCCTGGGATCAATGGAGTTACACCCGTCATGAATCGGGCCCTGGGTCATTACGTTTTCAATCAATATGGTGCTGTTTTTGGAAGAGGCAGCTGAGGAAACCTCTGAAGATGTCCCCTCTCTGAGCAAACCAAACATTATAAACCACTGTAACCATTAATGCCTGGCTCAGCAAGAGACCTCAGGGAGTCAAGCTTTCTCTCTTTGAGAAAAATACAGGCCTTCTGCATTCTGAAGGGCTTTTCTATCATTTTTTAAAGAAGAGGTCTTCCCCCCCCCCCCTTCATTTGACTTTGTTACCTAATGCTCTAGGAATGCATTTCCCCCTATATTAAATGTTTCACCCATGTACAAGTTCCATCTTAATGTTAGCATCTTTAATAGTGGAATATTACCATATTAATTGCTATTGTGAACCAGAAGATACTTATATCATCCTGGCTTTCATTACTGTCAGGGAGGGATTTTTTTTTTTTTCCTACTGAGTCAAAAGTGACCACTTTCCTTAATCCTCTGTTGCAAAGCCCTGCTTTTCCTCCTGACATGCCTGGCACTGCATCAGGCTGCATGTTCCTGGGTGCAAACTTGGAATGAAAGACTTGGTTGATGAGAAGGAGGAACCCTTCCCCCTGTTTGCTCTGAAACCCGGGTCTAGGCGGGGCAGATTGCCTTGCTGGGGGTAACTCTCGGTTCAGGTGGCAGGGTAGTTAGTTGTTATGCTATTAACAAGCAAAGCAACACCCCCAACCATCCGCCTGCCCATGACCAGGAATGAGGGACAATGGGGAATTAGCCCGGCAGAACAATGGAGATTCAATAAAGCAGCAGATCAGATTTCAGCTCTTTGTTGCCAGCGCCTCGTGCCGATGGGTTAATGGGGCAGAAGGGATCGGGGAAGGGCGACAGCAGCGGGCAATGAAAAAAGGTGTCAATAAAAAGGTTGGGAGACAAAGGGGGAAAACACACAGGCTCGGAGAGGGACAGATGGAGTGAAAGGAGCCAGAAACTGGGGAGAAAAACAATTAGGAAGAGAAGGCTCCATCGTTTATCAGTTAATCAGCCCTGCCGGTTCAGCCCCCCTCTTCCTGAACATGCCCCGAGAACAAAACGGGAGCCAGCCCCCACAAGGGCTGGGCAAGGCAGCTCGGCTCCCTCTGCTGGAAGTGGGGGTTGGTTGGTTTTTTGAACGGCCCCCTTAATCATCTGCAACGGAGATGTCCTAGGAGCGTCTTTTGATCTCCTAATAAATTAATCCCCGATTTGCCCCCGGAGGAACCTTTAATGCACAGTCTAGTCCCTGGGGATTTCTCTCTAGCTGCCTAATGCTTCAGGAACCGCTTTCCCCAGTGCTCCAGAAACTTGGCTTTTCCTTTCCGAAAGCCCTGCCTCCAACTTCCGCGGGCAGCCCGGCGGTGGGGCTTGCAAGACCCTCCGGCCGCCCCTGGACGGCGCTGTTTCCCCTTCCAACGGCGCCTGCACGCATACAATACAAGCCGGTGCTGTTTAATTAACGTGCAAATTGAGTAGATTAAATGACTCTAAATAATTAGCCACAGATCCTATAAACAGGATAACATATTTAATTAAGCAGCGATATAGATTTTGGAAATTGTTAATGTATTTTTAGAATGGCTGCTCAGATCTTTCACTTTCCTACCAACTTCAAACAACATGTAAGTACAGACCTTCAAATATGGATAAATATCTGGGAACAAGATCGTGCCTGTTAACTCCCAACTAATAGAAATGTTGGTTTAGCAACAACCTGCCTGCAATGCACTTGGGCCAATAACTTTCGGCCCTGTGCTAACACATGTGAAGGCTGAAATGTATTTTCTAGGGGTAGAGAGAAGGATACAGTATGAGGGATAAGGTAAGTGAAAATAAAATCCAATTTCATTATATCAATCAAATTTAATTGGCAATTTGTATAAGCAATGACCAGGCTGGCTTTAGGTAAAACTATTAGAGGGAAGTCGGCTTGCTACTAAAATTCTTGGTTAGTTAATTAGTGTCTGAACTGCAGAGGAAAAAGATCCTCCGATTTACTCTCTACAAAGAGAGAGCAGCACAGACAATTCATTAAGCAGGCGGCTTGTAAATTAGAGCTAAGTTAACCTGATTTCCCTTAATTAAAACATCTTTTCTCGTTTACGATGTGGATATAAGTAGATCTCCAGGGTTTTGAATTTTCTACAACAGCAGATGGTCAAGCTAGAA